>NC_083419.1:48598634-48691134 GCF_020745735.1 Hemiscyllium ocellatum
CGGCTACAGTTTTCTTTGTTTTATGTTCTTTAATACACTGAATCCATCTTGCCCTGGTAGTTATATAGGCTGGAATGGTGAATAATCCAGAAATGTATTCTAAACAACACTCCTAATTTTATGGCTACATTTTCTTTAATTACTGTGAAATAAATCTTCACGAAGGCAGTTATTTTCAGACAATAAGTTTGAATACATAAATGTAGGCCTAAAATTTGTTATTAGGGGAGTATTTGGGATTAACTGCAGGTCATTAAAAATAGTTGAATGAATGCTTACCTGCCTGTGAGAATGCTGCTTTACTTCTACATATAAAACAGTCTAACCCCACCCATACAGTCAGCTGTCACAGTCTGCAGAATAATACTTAAATAGTTTACACACACATTTAACTGCCCAGGATTACTGAAGGGGTCTCCTAAAAACATCTAATCTTGTAAACTTGGAATCGATTTGCTGAAGAATGAAATATTCTGTTCAGGGCCAAGTAGACCTGGATACAGTTCAGCATGAAGCTGGTTGACTTAAAGAATTCCATTTATGTTTCAATATTAAGTAACTGCCCAAGTTACAGACTACGAAGTAAAACCTGATAATTTTAAAGCATTTTGTAAGGAACCATTCTAAGCATTAATAGAAACTGTTGTGTAAGAAATGCACTGAATGCATTGTGTGTCAAAATCTACACTACCTAAACTAGCAACACCTTTGGACCTATTCATACTTCTTAGTCTCTATAATTTTTTTTCTTTATTGCTTCCATCACTATTCTTCTCCTTGACCATTTGTAAGTGTTCAGTACAATATATCCAATGCAGTATCAATATTCAGTATATATTGATGTTATTGGTATGGTTTCGTGCTGTATTGCACAATATAATATCATATTTAGCACTTTAGTATTGTATTGATCTCTGTAATAGGCCCTGAACACTTTGCTATTTTGAACACTAAATACAATGTTTACACAGTATTAAAGCATTCAATCCATTCAGTATAATGTTGTATTTTAAATGTTCATATTATATTAAAGGTTTAAGTAGAATATTGAACTCTTCCAGTGATTATTATTAGATACTGTACTGGACAAGGGCGGAACAGTGGCTCAGTGGTTAGCACTGCTGCCTCACAGCACTGGGGACCCAGGTTCAATTCCAGCCTCGGGTGACTGCTCGTGTGGAGTTTGCACATTCTCACTGTGTCTGTGTGGATTTCCTCTGCGTGCTCCAGTTTCCTCCCACAATCCAAAGATATGCAGAAATTGCCCATGGTGTTCAGGAATGTGTAGGTTAGGTAAATACAGAGTAATAGGGTAGGGGAATGGGTCTGGGTGGGTTACTCTTCGGAGGGTCAGTGTGAACTTGTATACAGAGTACAAGATCCTGTACAGGACAATAAGGCTCTGTATAGCATCATGGATCCCCTTATAAAACTATAGGCAAAACTATAAGCTTAACATGTAATATTGTATTGTTCTGGCATTCAAAATAAGTTTCAGTACAAAATGGTAAGTCTTTCCACAATGTTATGCATTTCTGTATAGTATTATGAATTGTTTTGTACAACTAACACTATTGGATTTTGTAGACTGCATTACAGCACTATATAGTATGGACTATTCTTGGGCTCAATGTAGTATTTGGTGTTTTGAACAACTTCTACGCAGAGTATGCTCTAATTTCTCTGTTCTGTGCAAGGCTGAGGTTCTGTACAACTTCATATTTTCTCTGAGCATTTTAAGGTTCTATAGAGCTTTCCTGACTTCTCACCTTCAATAGAGATTTCTATGCAGCACAGTAAGGGTGGGTGCAGTGGAAAACTATGTGGCTCTGTTGACTTCTGAATAGCATTGCAAGGTTTTTTTTTACCACTTCAACATTATGTATAACATTATAGGTAACCTGAAAATGCAGTTTGTTAAATGCATTCTGTATTCAAAATGTCACAGTCTCTGGTATAATATTAGATACTGTGTTAAGTAACAGGTCATAAGATTATGTACAGAGTTGGAGCCCTCTGAAGTATTAGTGATCAGTGCAATACTATAATGTGCAGTACTGTAGTGTAGAAGGTTTTTGTAACAAGAGTTCACTAAAATATTCTAATTAGTTTAATTGCAGTGTACATCACAATATTAAATTGCACAGCATAATACAATATGAACCTTATAGTTCACTTGCACTTAGTGTTCAATGCAATGCCCAATTTAGTGTAATAGTGAAAGGTGCATAAAAACTGGATCAATATAACTGGAATTTGCTTATAGCACAGAAGTCTCATGACCCTAAAATAAAAAGAAAGCCATGTCAACGTACATGCACCTAGTCCAGAATTTAAGCATTTCAGTTAAGTATGAGAAGTGTTTTTAACTTGGTCAGTTTGGTGAGATTAGAGCAGTATGATGCTCAGCACAGTTATATATGGAATGGGATACAGTGCAAAGCCTAATACTGTTAAAATATCCAGTACTAGTGTAAATAACAGTACTAATACATAGTATAGCCCTTTTGTGGTAAAAGCTATAGTGTATAGTGTACTAGAATATATTTAGGTATATTCTAGTATTCAGTACAGTGTTGTGTTAGGATGTATAAAGTCATATGTCATATTAGGTTCAATACAATATTATAATATTTGGTATAGGGCTTACTAGATTGTATTGCATAACATACAGTGTGTTGTATATTATCATATATCCTGCTGAATTTTATGGCATTTGAATATTTTTCCCTTAGTGAGGTAGTAAACTGATGGAAGAGTGAAAGTGAAATTTATCCCCAGAATATGCTTAATGGTATAATTATATATACTGACATTAGCATAGAATGTCACATACATGTGATAAATTAAACTGTATTGATTTTGCAAATAATTGTCTTCATGTAACATGTAACACCTCTTATTCTTTTTGACTGTTGTATCACATGTGAGAAGAAAATAAAAATGGGTTTCATACTGAATGGCGATTATATCTCTGTAAAAACATTCACATAGCTATCATGCAAAACAGTGAGGCCATTTTGGTCTACTGTGTCTAGACAGCTCTCCAAATAAACATCACGCTTTGTGCCATCTCTTGCCTTCTCCCTGTAACTTTGCACATTGTTCTTTTTCGGGTATTGATTTGATGAACACTTCAATTGAAACTATCTCCACAGTACTCTCAGACAATGCTTTCCAGATCCAGCTGTTTGAAAAGGTTTTTGCTTATATCACTTTTGTTTGCTCCTTTTATTAATTATTATAAATCTATGCTCTCTTATGCTTAATCCTTTTATGAGTGGGAGCATTTTATCTCCATTTATTCTGTCTAGACTGCTCATTATTTTGAATACTTTTATTGGAATTTCTCACAGCCTCCTCTTTAAAGAAAACAGACCCAAGTTTTCTAATCTGTATTCATAACTCTCATTATGAGAATTCTCATAAATCTCTTCTAGACTCTTCCAGTGTCTTTGCATCCTTTCTAAAGTGTATGTCCAGAACTTGACACATTGCTCCAGTGAAGTATGACAGTGTCCTCTTCACAATTTCCAATGTTTGCATGTTTCAGTTCATCTGCATTCTGAGGTCTAGATCTTTAATATATGTCACAGAAAGCAAGGATTGCAATGCTGGTTACTGGGGAGTTCCATTACAAACCTTCCTCCAACCCGATAAACATTTATTATCCATAAACTTTGTTTCCAGTCACTCTGACTTTTTTTATTCATGTTGTTACTGTCTCTTTCAGTTCACAAGCTATCTTTGCTCACAAGTCTGTTACATGATTCTATATCAAATGCTGCCCGCAAGTCCATTTATGCTACATCAACAGCATTGTCCTCATCAACCTTCTCTGTTACCTCTTTAAAATATTCCAATCATTGTAGTTAAAATTATTTTCCCTTTCAAAATCCATTCCAGCTCTCCTCAATTAATCTACATTTGGCCATCACTTTGCCCCAAATTGTTATTTCCAGGAATTTCCCCAAGAAAATAAATTGACTAGTCTAGTTGTTTTGCTTATCTTGGCATCTTTTTGAACTGGGGCATAGCATTTGTGATACTTCCAACCTAGTGATACCATTCTTGCATCTAAGGAGGACTGAAAAAAATATTGCTAGTACCTCTGCAATTTCCCTCCTCAATTCCCTCAGCAAGTTTGGATGCATCTCATTCAGTCCAGGTGCCTTGTCAACTTTTGACAAGGTCTTCCTTTTTGATTTAAAAAAAAGGATGTAAAGTATTCACCTTTGGGTATTTCAATACCACTATAATAGTCTTAATACTTACAGTGTACATAGAAATAAAGAAACTAGGAGCAGAGATAGGCTATTCAATTGTTTGAATCTGTTATGCCATTTAATATAATCATGCCCTCATGAGACAGTCCTGACATCTCCACATCAGCTTATTGAACCTCTGCTGTATTCCCTCAATGGCAAATATATTTTTTCTTAGGCAGGGGACAAAAACTACACCAAAGCCCTATATAACTGCAGTAAGATACCCTTACTTCTGAACTCAAATTCTCTTATCTTGAAGGCCAATTTACCATTTGCCTCCATTTGCCTTCCTGACTGCTTGCTCCATCTGCTTATCTACTTTCAATGCAGAGGGTGGTACGTATGTGGAATGAGCTGTCAGAGGAAGTGGTGGAGGCTAGTACAATTACATTTAAAAGGCATCTGGATGGGTATATGAATAGGAACGGTTTGGAGGAATATGGGCCGGGTGCAGGTAGGTGGGAGTAGATTGGGTTGGGATATCTGATCGGCATGGACAAGTTGAACCGAAGGGTCTGTTTCCATGCTGTACATCTCAATGACTCTGTGACTCTAAGACACACATCCACACTTCCTAATATCACCATTTAAATAATACTCTTTCTTTCTGTTTTGCACACTGAAGTGCAGAGCTTTATGTTTAGCCACATTGTGCCGCATCACCATGTCTTTGTCTACTCACTCAACTTGCTCCTTGCAACCTCCTCAACTCTCAATCCTTCCCAGTTTTGTGTCATAAGT
The DNA here is from genome assembly GCF_020745735.1 of Hemiscyllium ocellatum. Classification (NCBI taxonomy): domain Eukaryota; kingdom Metazoa; phylum Chordata; class Chondrichthyes; order Orectolobiformes; family Hemiscylliidae; genus Hemiscyllium; species Hemiscyllium ocellatum. The sequence goes on from NC_083419.1 coordinate 48,603,644, forward strand.
GAAGTTGGAAATGTGGCATTGGTTCCCTCATTCATATATCATGAATAGCTAGCACCCAGAGCACTGATCCTTATGGTATCCCACTAATCACAACTTGCTACTCAGAAAATGATCCATTGATTCCAATCCTCCATTTCCTGACTGTCAACGAATTTTCTATCCACGTGAATACATTACTCCCATCCCATTGTTTTAACTCCTTATGAGAGACCTAATGAAAAGCCATCTGATAATCCAAATACACCACAACAACTGGTTCTCCCTTATCTATTCAACTAGTTAAATTCTCATAGATTTGTTAAGCATGATTTGCCTTTCACAAACCTATGCTTCCTTTGTCTCATCCCATTGATGCTTTCCAAATGTGTTATCACAGGTTCTAGCATTTTCCCTACTACTGTTAGGCTAACTGATCTGTAGTTCATTGTTTTCTTCTTCTCCTCATTCCATGTCATTCCATGTGGAACCTACAGCCTAAAAGGGCAGAACATTTTAAATTGAATATTTTCAAAAGTGCAATAGAAATAGGTTTTTCTCAATATACCATGTTCCATTCTGAGATATCTCAATACAAATTTCAATACTCCTCAATATTCACTGCCCATATTCCTTGTCAGATGCAAACTATTTAATACTCAGTGATGCTCTCTGCCTCTGTGTGTAAATACATATCCCCTCACCACTGGCCCCACTTCACCCTGCTCTAGAAGCAGTCCTAAATTTCCTTTTACCACCAATTTGGGATTCCCACTTATTTACAGTGCAGTGAAGCAATATAAACTTTTGTATTAGTACCTGAACAGTCCACTTTTACATCTAAACAATAGTGCTTATCACACTGATTACCACAAGTGCTTTTGAGCCCCAGCAGCTGAGAAGGTGTAAAGATCTGCAATACTACTGAACTGGTCACTAAGCATTTTTACACCTGGATTAAAACACTTTGTTTAGCAAGGCAGTGTAGACATAGAGAATCTCTCTAAGGTCACTATATTTGATCACCATTCATCAAGAGTCAATAAACTGCCTGTTATTCTGAAAACTTTCCTCAAGGGCAGCAATTTACCTCCAGTTAGTCTAGAATTGTGCATATTTACAGAAAATAAACTTTATAACTTTATCAGCCTCTTTAAAGCAAAGCAGGTGCATATTAGCAGCAGAATAATATATTGTGTGCTGTATTATATACGTAAGGGTAATTCACCTTACTATGAGCAAACCTATGAAAGATCTATTTTTATTATGGTATGTTATTGCAATAAATGTTTTTGGGTGTTGAATGTTTTCCATTCTTGTGTTATTACTGAAGTAAATCTAATGTACAATCATTTATTATTCCCTCACCTTTTTCACTGCCTTTTCCATATGCACCTAGCTGCTGCAATTTTTTTTAATATAAATACAGGCCAGATGATTAAAGTTGTAAGTTGTATGATTATGAATTTATGACAGTAATTTAGCATGAATATTCAAAAATCACTCAGTTGTTTGTGATAATATTGAAACTGCTGGATTGATGGAATGCATTTAGCATGCTGCTAAACATCTACTATATAGTGTCACACTGAGTGGATAAAGCAAGACAACACTTGCAAAAAACTAAAAATGGCAAAACCACAAGCAGGCAATTGAAATTGTTAAATTAATAGTGTAATTCATTCAAATGTTTTTAATTTAAAATTGTAAAGTAGCCTGGGTCCTAAAATTACTTTGTTGGACCTTGACCTTAATAAAAATATAATGTCTGCCTGAATTTCCTCTCCTTTTAGCTCAGTTGACTGAATGCAGAGAGATACCAACAGCATGGGTTGAATTCCCCCATCAGCTGAGGTTAACATGAGGCTTGCCTTCCCAGCTTCTCCTCTTACTTGAGTCGTAACGACCTTTTGGTTAAACCACAACCAGTCAACTCTCTCGAATGAAACAGCAGCCCTATGGCCAGGGAGGACTATGGCAACTTTACCTTTTAAACTTTCCTCAATGAAATTATTTTGAAATTGTTGCATCACAGCCCTTTGTGCAATTGCATCTACAACATCAAATTTGTACAGCAGAAACTTTTAGTCTGTGGTTGAGAATAGGACACAATATCTGGCATCTAACAACGATACACTTGTCAAGGTTTGGGTCCCAATCTCATAGAAGTAAATGGATCGATATATCACTGCCCAGCAAAGATATCCCTCATTCTAACAAGCACTAATTTGACAGCATACAGAATGTCCATTCTTAGGGACATACTGTAGTATACTGTAAAATATGTTGACAAAAACATCTTCATCTCTTAGATGATCTGCATCATAATCTTGTTGAATTTCCTAAATTGCCACATTATATAGAAGTATATGGTGGTCCATGGTTAAGTTACAGCAAAGATCGAAGTGGACACTTGTATTGAAACTTTAATAAGCAATTAAAAATAGAAAAAAATTAAAAATAAAAAAAATATTAGAAATAGAACTGACACCTTCGGAGTATGATCCTGATACATTTTGAAGGCTGAGCAGCATGAGTTTTGTTGTTGCAGTCTATAACATCTGAATCTCAAGCCTATATTACAACCTCCTTCAAATCACTACTCATTTTCAGTTTAACTATTTTTCTTTTTTTCTTACCTTTTTTTCCCGAGAAACAAATAGTGATGTTAGCTGAAGTTTAGGGACATCATGATCTTACATCACATTTTTTATTTCCCAGTTAGATTTCCTTATTGTTTGGTTAGCTTTTTTGCCAATTGAAGTTTTCTCCTTATTTAAACATTGATAACCCTGATCAAGGACAGCCTCTTTTTCTAAAGAAATCATTCTTCTTTATCTGCCACTTACCACCACCTTCCCAATATTTTTAATACAATTGTATGTGAAGGCAAAAGCTTGGTCAAAATAGTAGGATTTTAAGGTGAATCTTGAAGAAGAAAGAGTGGTGGAGAGCCAGAAATATTCGGGAAGAGAATTCCAGTGTCTTTACAGCTTAAGATTCAGCCAGCAGTGGTACAGCAATTAAAATTGGGATGCTCAAGAGACCATACATAAAGAGTATATATATGTTAGAGCATTGCAAGATAGGGGAGATTCCAGGGGTAGTGAGGGGCAAGGCCATGCAGGGATTTGAGGACAAGGCTGACAATGCAAAAATAGAAGGAGCGGGAACCAATACAGGTGATGGGTGAAACGGACTTGGTACAAGTAAAGACATGAGGAGCAAAGGCTGGGTTCAAATTTGAAAAGGATTAAAATGTGGGAGGATGGCAATGAACATATTGAAGCAGTCAAATCTGAGGTAAAAAAAAGGCAGGAATAAGGGCTTAGGCAGCAGCTGAACTTAGGTCAGAATCTGGTGATGTTACCAAGATTGAATAGGCTATCTAAATGATAGTATGGTTGTGTAAACAAGGTCAAGTATGATATCAAGGTTGCAAAGATCTGGTTCAGCCTCAGATAGTTGTTACGTCAAGAGATAGAGGAATGGAGTTTCTGTTAAAGACTCAAAGCATTGCTTTGGTTTTCCCATATTACATTGGAGGAAATTTCTTCTTGTCCAATACCAAATGGTGAACATACGATCTGATAATTTAACAACATTGAAGGAGTTAATAGAAATAACTGTGAGGTATAGCTGGATGTTATTAGTATACATATAAAAACTAACTATATAGAGTTATAGAGATATGCAGCATGGAAATAGACTCTTCGGTCCAACTCGTCCATGTCAAACAGACATCCTAAATAAATCTAGTGCTATTTGTCAACACTTGGCCCATATCCCTCTAAACCCTTCCTATTTATATACCCATCCAGATGCCTTTTAAATGTTGTAATTATACCAGCCTCTAACATTTCCTTTGGCAGCTCATTCCACACACACACACACACACACACACACACCACCCTCTGCATGAAAAGCTTGCCCCTTAGGTCCCTTTTATATCTTTCCCTTCTCACCTTGAACCTATGCCTCTAGTATTAGACCCCCCCACCCCAGGAAAAGGTCTTGTCTATTTATTCTATTATGCCCTTCATGATTTTATAAACCTCTCTAAGGTCACCCCTCAGCTTCAGACACTCCAGGGAAAACAGCCCCAGCCTATGCAGTCTCTCCCAATAGCTCAAACCCTCCAACCCTGGCAACATCCTTGCAAATCTTTTCTGAACCCTTTCAAGTTTCACAACATCCAGCAGGGAGACTAAAATTGCATGCAGTATTCCAATAGTGGCCTAGCCAATGTCTTCTACAACCGCAACATGACCTCAGAACTCATATACTCAATGCAGAGAAAAAATGATGAAGAGCTTGTGCTCAAAACGTCAACTCTCCTGCTCCTCATATGCTGCTTTTCCAGCACCACATTTTTTGGCTCCTATGCTCACTCAATGTACCCACCAACAAAATCAAGCACCGTCTTCACTATCCTATCTACCTGCAACTTCACTTTCAAGGAGCTATGAACTCCAAGGCCTCTTTGTTCAGCAACACTCCCCAGGACCTTACCATTAAGTTGTCTCCCGATTTGCCTTTCTAAAATGCAGCACCTCACATTTACCTAAACTTAAATCCATCTGCCGCTCCTCTACCGATTGGCCCATCTGATCAAGATCTCATTGTACTTTGAGGTAACCTTTTTTGCTCTCCACTACACCTCCAATTTTGGTGTCTCCCACAATGTCTTCTATATTCTGCATACCTCTTATATATTTGGATAATATTGTGCAGTTGAGAAATAGGAAGGTTTGGAGTTTAGATCCTTGGGGGACACCAGATGTAACAATATGATCTAGGAAGAGAAATCATTCATTTTAAGGTAGTATTCTGTCTTGGACTAGATGGATAACAATGGAATCTGGCCAGTGAAGTCTCACTTAGTTGGATGATAATGAAGAGGCACTAGAAAAGAATGGTGTGCTATTTACTGTATCAAAGACTACAAATTGATTCCGAAGGATGAAAGTGATTAGTTTGCCTTTCATTGGATGACAGTTGTTACTTTGACAAAAGCAACTTTAGTACTTTGTGAAGGAGAAATCAGACTGGTTGAATTCACTCATGGAATTACAGAAATGTTGAGCACAGATTTGAGAGACAACACATCCAAGATTTGGGTTCAGTGAAGAAAAGTTGGAGATGTGGTATTTGCAAGGAAGATAAGAGGGAGAGCTATAAATCAGCTATTTAATTCTCTCAAAGTTAAGTGGATCCATTACTTTTGAGACATTGTACATCAAAAAAATCAAAAGCATAAAGAAGGGAAAGAAAGGTTGTTTTTTTTCTGACTTGGGGTTGGGATATTTTAGGCATTTTGTAGTCAGCAAACATCCCTCACTAATTCAATTACATTGACCTCAGGATCTACTTATACCATTTTCTCACAGGGAGTGTCTGAGCAGAAGACTTAAAGGGATATATCAGATCAGCAAGGGAATAACAGCAAGATTACCTGTAAGTGGTATTTGGGGGTGGGGAGGGGTGGAATAACTTTATTATAGGTTTTGTAGATCAAATGTTTCCTAGGTAATCACCGTGAAACGTTAACCCTGCATTCCTCATTCCTACACTTGCTTCCTGACTGCTGAATGTACCAGTATTTTCTGTTTATATTTCAAGTTTCCCTTTTGTACATCTCTTCTGAGAATGGAAATAAAATACAGTAGCGATGTAAAATGGACTACCAATTTGTTGAGAACTTTGGGCTCTGTGGATTGAGTAACACAAGCAAAAAGAAACTATCATATACGGCCTTTAGCTGGACATTCCCAAGATACTTCTTGCCATGTGTCAAAGTGTTACAGATTTTCCATTCATCTTTATAATCAGATAAATGTCCTATTGTACAGACACTGATTGCAAAGAACACAAGTAGAAATTCCTGGCTAACACTACCTTGAGGATATTTTGTCATTGATGGTGAGACAAAGCTGTTCTTTCATGAGTGTATTTGATCTCTTGTCACTTTAAATGAGCAAAATAACTTGAAGCTCATCATCAGTGGTGTGACTGAACTGGAGATTCTGTTTATTCTAAGCATGTGACTCCTGATGGTACATTCTTTAGATCAATTTCAGAAAGCCTGAATGCTACTGAAGGGAAATGAGAACTATGCAATTTTCCATGTTAATATTTCATTTTATGTATTTCTATTATAAATTCAAATGCTTATAAAATATTAATTTTTTAATGTTAGAAACAAGACTCCACCTGCCACCATTTAGTCTAATGACACCATGCTGCTTACATTCGTTGTGAGAAAAATAAAGGTAAAGCTCTCCTGAATGATGTGTTAAGTCTGCAGAGAAACAGCTGTCTGTGTAATTTTTCCACATTTCAGAGTTAATGGACATCATCACCATGGCATCATCAACTGAAATGACAACAAGCAGGAATCTGCTCCAAATATAAAGAAGTTAACCTTTATTCAGTAAGTATGTATGTTTAATTAAAATGTACTGAGGCTAACACTGAGAGACATGGAAATATATCTTCCTACACTTTCCCTTTAAAGACATCATATGTGAGGCAATGGCCTTTCACGTGTATTTAAAATATTTAACTTTACAAAAGGTAATCAGTAAACATGAAATGTTGGATTCTTGTCTTGCATTGAAGCAGTGGAAGTGTCATTGTCTGATGTCCCTGCTGAACAGCAAAAGTTACTTGGGGATGTTGGGGCTGAGGCTAAGGCTTGGATGTTTAGGTACTCTGCCTCTGAAAGGTGGCAGTTTCAACTCAGTGGGTAAATATCTTGAATTAATTGCAGGATGTATCTGTGGCAAAAATTTGGAATGTGATCCATAATCTGGCTTTATTCCACTATATATCTTTCAAAGGGACTGTTTCTATGGTGAATATATTAGAATATTTGTTCTGCATTCACATCAATTTATGAGTCTATGAGGCTGGTTTTGCACTGGTTTGAGCAATCTGCTTTGATGTGCTTGCCTAATATAGAAATGTTTCTGATGCAATAGTTATTTTTTTTTTTGGAATGTTTCTTTAATGAGTTTAAGCAATTACACAGCTTTATTCTGCAGACACAGCAAACAAACATTTCATTCCTGTCAATGCTTACTGCTGACATCCAAGTTGCTCAGTCTTGTGAAATGGAACTGAAGAATAACATTAATATGCAACATGCAACCTTTATTTCACACAGTGTAGCTCATGAACATAACTTTGGTGGAAGTTAATTCCTACTAGTGGAGGCATACTGTCAGACTGAGGCTGTACAAAGTAACCAGAAGTGTTGGTTTTCTGGACATGCAGCACATCTGACAATTTTTTATTTGTGTATTATCATTGTTCACATTTAATTTCTGGCAAAGTTATTACTAAAACGTCCACTGAATATTAAATATAAGAAATATATGGTGACACCATAAATCTGAACAGCAAACAAATTTATATTCATCACCCATCCCCAACTATCATCTTTGCTCCAGAATTAAAACTGTAATTTTTTATCTTTTCGATATTTATATTGTTTATATTACAGGGAATGTTTATTCACTTCAAACTCTAAATGTTATCTTACTCTAGTAATTGCATTTATATGTACTGGTGACTTTAAGCAGACACTTTTCAATTGTAGTGATGTTCCCATCAAAATAGTATGGCCATTGCAACTTTGTCAAGAAATAGTTTTGCATGAAGTTATTCTCTACATTTCTTTTAGAACAATTGTACATTTGAAGAAAATGTAATATGATATTGTTCTGTTATAAAGCAAACAAGATTCCTGTAAGATTTATTCTCTTTGTTGATCAGAAATTAAATATTGATGTTAGTCACATTGTGTTGATTCAGTCAAGGGCACATTTAACCCATGACAACCTCATCAACAAAAGTCAGAATAGGATACAATAGTCAGTAATTGTAAAGATTGCTTTCATCATACAAATGAAGCACACTGTGGAATGCATTTCATGGCAATCAAATCACGATGTAGGGGGAAATACACAAGTGGAAACAAATTGGAAGAGATGAAAGTTTTGTATTGTATCAAACATGTTGCTGTTTGCAAAAGCAACACATGATTGTGTTGTATTCTATATAACACTATATAAGAAGTATTCTATATAAGATCACCTTGCCTAATTACACCTGATGCTAGTGAAACTTGAAAAACTCCCAGCTTTTACTAATGCTTTGGCAGTTATATTGATGTAAGTAACAATCCCGATAGATCATGGCAGGAAAATGTGGGATACCTACCTGTAGTATAGGAATCGTTATATTAAAATTAAAGCTTGTCCTCAGTAATATTAAATTGTACAAGCCAGTGTTTTAAGCGTACAGAGGTTTATTTGTAATAAGCATATTATGGGATTGGTATCTGAAATAAGTGTTTACATCATTGGTCTAATGTGATAATATCAAGCTAAAGTGTGACAACAGCTCAGAGCCGAGATATTAATATTTGATGGATTATCTTATATTGTAATTTAAGATTGTGGGAGTTGTGTTTTTCTTATGATCATGGTAATTGATATCCAGTTTTCAGACTAATTAAAGGTATAAAAGAATATGCAATTTGGCACAGTGCTGACATACAGAGTACTGGACTCTTTTAGCAGGTTGTTACATATTTGGACCAAAATTTAAGATTCTGAAAGTTTATTGGAAGCAACTGGGAGACATGTAGTCTTTAAACACTAATATTAGATGAAGGTGTTGTAAACTGCTTTTGGTGCTCTATTATTCTACCTGTATTTTTACATTTCTGAATTGCCCTATTGAAAAATTAGCTTGCCTCAGTACAATGAGTAGTTTAAGCTTGTTCAAAGTAAATGTGGTATTTGATATGCTGTATCTTTGAAGTCATGCAGACGGAAGCCTAAGAATTATTTTGACAACATCAGAAGGAAAATACCCAAGACTGATTCCTACAACTAAAATATTAGCCCATTCTTGTTAAGAGGTAGGTATATGTTGTCACTGAAGTGTCATTCATTTGAGTGTATTGCCTGAGCATCATGCTAATAATACTAACGTAATGTTCAATTCTATATTGTAGGGCTTCCCAATCAATGAGAAGTGGATAGGATTTGGGGATCACAAGGTCTAAGACGGCAATGGTGACCATGCAGCTCGGATGCAGCTTTGACAGCCATGGTCACTTTAAATACTTGCGGTTTTTTTTCTGACCTCAGGCATAGCTTAACCATCTAGTCGAAAGTGAGGACTGTAGATGCTGGGGGTCAGAGTCTAGATTAGAGTGGTGCTGGAAAAGCACAGCAGGTCAGGCAGCATCCGAGGAGAAGGAAAATCCACGTTTCAGGCAGAAGCCCTTTATCAGGAATGAGGCAGGGAGCCTCCGGGATGGAGAGATAAATGGGAGGGAATGGGGCTGGGAAGAAGGTAGCTAGGAGTGTGATCTGTCCACTGAGGCCCGATTGCTGCTACAACCTCAGCGGGTAAAAAGATGACTGTTTACTTTCTTAGGGCTTCAACCACCCCTCCCAATTCTCACCCTGTGACCACACCAAATCTGGGGCATTCAAACGGCATCAGACTGAGAAAGAGATTAACAGGTACTCTTATAGTGGGTATCGTGCATGTAAATCATAGTCTGCAATATTAGTGCTAAAGTAGAACTTTGATGACAACATCAGCAATACAACGCCGAGACAGAGTTTGAAATGAATCCCAAAAAAGCTGAGAAATCGGTGTGTGCTTTGTAGCCAATAGTCAAAAGGGTCGCTTCTTCAGATCGGCCTGCTCTCTAGGGGGTCACAGCACCCTGGGCTTTCATCTCCAACGCTGCCCCCTAGTCTGTCCTGAAACAACGCATTTCCCAGAGAGCTGCACTTGATCTATTTTGCTGTGACTCACCCACTCTGAGCTCCTGTCCGAAGACTGTTTTCTCTCCCAGTGCCGAGCAGTTCCAGCGGCCGTGCCTGAACTGGTACTGACACTCGTTGATGCCCATTTGTGCCCCTTCCCCGATCACGATGATGGCATCCGGGCGGCTCTGACAGATCGCCCGCTGCCGGGGTGCCAGTCCTGGGATCTTGTTGCAGATGATATTCGCTCCCAAGGCCACCACTGAGGACAAAGCTCTGAAACAGAGATCAAAAAGAATCAATCAGATCACACAAAACTGACGGCCCGAGCAGCGATTCCAGTCAAATCGCGTCTATTAACTTAAGGCGATCCCCAGGCAAAATCCTATCGCCTGTGTTCCCAAACCGGTGACTTGGCTGAGTTGCACTTCCGAACAGACGGTCATTGTGTTGCATTGGACGTAAATCTACGGAAAGGTTGACATTGAAGTGATCCTGTTACAGGAACGGGTTAAACTAGAGAGCACGTCCCCACCATTCACTGCCGTCCCCGGGAGTTCGCGTTCTGTCTGCTTCCCTTGAAAGAGAGAGGGAGAAAAAAACCCAGAGATCTTCTGAAGGATTTGGGTTAATATGTAATTAGGCTACAGAGAGAGAGAGAGAGAGAAAACATGTGGGATTAAGTTTAACCGGATGAAATGGAGAGTGAGATTGGGAACACAGAGAGGGAGGGGCGAGAGATTGAAGGCAGGCTCAGAAAGTGAGCCGGACTTTCCAGTGCACTGTACTGTACCTGGAGAGGAGTCCGGTGCTGTGCCAACCCCTCCCCGTCCACCAGCGCCCTGTGCTTTTCGCCATTCCCTCTTCCCCAGTCCACAGTAAATGGCAATTCGCCATCTACACTGAAAGTGGAAGGGAGAGGCAACCAATTGACCAGCTGGCGGTGTGAGTACCGCAGCGTGAATATACAGGTAAATAAATACACCCGGGCGTCCGAGAAAGATCCAGAGACAGAAACAATGCAATTGGAACACCCCCCCCCCCCCCCAACCCCACCAACCCGAGTATTAGCATTTCCAAGCCAAACTCTGAAGGTACGATTTAAATCGCCAACAATCTTAAATCATTAAAAGAAAAGGTTGTCTGACTTACAGGTAACTTCCGCTGGTGAGGATAAGAAACATTTGCGGGTAATAAACTGATAGCAGCACACTGCGGGATATAAAGATGATCATGTTCGCTGTTTGCGGCAGCTCCTACTCGATTTGTTTGTTTTATTAGAATAAGAATGCTAGATGCTAATTTTGCGCTGGGTCTTTGTTTAAGTCCTCGGTAGTTAGTCCTGTCCGGTGTCTTGACGCTAAGCTGGTGTTTTTGCCTCTCTTTCATGACGGAGCAGGGGTTTGCAGTTGTTCGGAGTTGCGGTTCGAATGGTTGAGTGTTTTGTGAGAGTTCATCTGCTCTCAGGAGACCGCCTGTTGCAATTGGGCAGACAGGGCTAATCCCAGCCACTGCAATCCGCCCACTCCGTTTCAAATCACAATGGGGCAAACATGACAATGAAAATTACTCAGATCTGCTGATAGACAGTTAGGCAACTTCCATACACAGCTTCCTCACATTTTAAAGGGAAATTAGTGATTAGCCATGGGTCCAGGATACAATACAACGAAACTAGCCATGTATAAAGAGGCAACCACTTTCATTGGGTTCAGTAATGTTATTTTGGACGCTGCAATGTGGAGGGTTTCATTTAAATAGTCACACGTTATTTTAAAGATTTTTTTTTCCAAAACAACAGGTCATCCTCCCTTTGACATGGCATCCTAATCTTATTCAAGTACCTCGTTTGGTCGGTAATATTAAATTCAACATATCTTCGTAAAATAAAACAGAGCCTTAAGAATGTAACTTCTATGTAAATCCATCCACGCACGATTACATGAGGCGTACATTGATTTGACCGTCTTGGATATCCGGTGATCAGTAAAAGGCCAGTTATGGGACAAGAAGCCTTACGATGTGAAATTTGTCTTAATTTTACTGCATAGAATTGATAATACGACTGATTTTCAAAACACAAAATATTATCATGTTTGAACCATTTTCCACTGACTGTACTGATAGCCTTAGGTGAACGTAATCCAGGTCCTGGAGACTCAGTACTCCTGGTGTAGGCATATACAGTAGCGCCAACACTTGTAGGTATTACAGTCGCAGTTTCACGTGGGGAGTACACTAAATCGTGCATATATCATTTATACAATGGGTGGTGAGGCCATCAGAACGTGTAGTCATTTGGAGATAAAGAGCTCACGACCCACAAAATAATCCTTCAGGACAAGGACTGGCCAAACAAGCACCGAGGATGCTGGAGAAGCTCAGCAGGTGTGGCAGCATCGGTGCAGAGAGAAATACAGTGTTAACGTTCCTGACCATTCTTCAGAACTCCAGGCCCTTCCAGACCTGCTGAGTTCTGAAGAATTATTAAGTTATTAAGAACTGGCAAAATATTGTTGCTGTTAGGGGCAGGGGAGCACTTCTATGAAATATAAACTTCATCTTTTAATTTGAAAGGATGGTTTTGGAAGGAGAGCATGTATCTTTAGTCAGTGTTTAGGTTAACCAGTGCCAAGCAGGGAGAGCCGAGAGGACGAGAGCTTATTTTAATGTTTTCTTTCTGTAAAAATGTCATTTTAGCAGTGTAACTGAAGTGATATAGGACCTGTTTGAATTGCTTCATTGTAAGGTAGTGATATTAAAAAGTTACCACGACCTTTTAAAGAATGACGTGAACGTTCTGCTGTTAATATTGGGTTCCCTGGGCAGCACCCCTAGTTATTCCAGTCGTCTTGCTATCAGCTAAGCGGAAGCCCAATATTAAGAGATAGATGATTGTAGATATTAGAAAATCAATCTGTTCAGGCACATTGTGACACCCCTGGGGCAAGTAGGCCTTGGACTCGGAAGGGCCTACACACCTGGTTGAAACCTTGGCGCTAAAAAGGTGATATACCGCCCAAGGATTTTGTCAACTTAAATATTTTTGCGAATATATCAAATATTAAGGGGTTGGTGTCACGGCCCTGCCTCACCAATCTAGCTTCGTCAGCATTCGTTCCCTTGCCTTGCCCAAAGAATGCCTTGTTCTCTTGGACTGGACCATTGCATCACCATAACGCCGCATCGCCCTAAAGGCGATGCAAAAACTCAGTATAACCCTGCACATGAGGGGCAGTGGTGACGCCTCCCTCTTGGACCCGAAACCACTTCTGCTACGGAGTTTTCAGAAGAGAGTTCAGCAGGTTGATTCAAAATAACCCGGAACGTGAGGTTTTAACTTGGCTGGGTTCGGGGCAGTGCCCGCCAATTGTGGTTTCACACAGTGGGCTTTCTAACTTCAGCGCGGTGCTGGGAGGTGGGAGTTGTGACAGAAACAGAACAGCATACGCTGTTTAAACTGCCTAAAGCATTCAGAGCCGGAGGTAGTGTCCGCATTTTCCAAACACTCAAAATTAGATATTGGGACAGGATTAAGCTGAAATGCGCAAAGTTATTCGGTAGTGAAGAATGATTTTAAGCCCTTCTGACTAGAACCAAGACTCCAGTGCAGCCAAAAAGACCCAAGAACAGCCCATCCCGCAGTCCAGTCCAAACCCCCTAGTCTGGAGTCTAGCACGAACCAACCAAGACTTAGAAGAAACATCTCAATATGCGAGACCGGAGGTGTTCTGAGTGAAAATTTAACAAGCTTTATTGATCAGATTCTGCTCTAACACTTCATACTTGACTTTGTACCGAAACACAGTACAGTTATCCGCGGTATCTGGTAAAATGAGGGGTTTCGGGATGTTACTCTCCACACCTGCGATATCTTATTGTTTTCCCGAGCTCCCGTGCGGGTTTCAATCAAGTTTTTGCACGGGGTACCGTGGTTGGATGATTTGAAAGGGTTGATCTGAACCAATTAAAATTCGGAGGTCATTTTGAGAGGGTGGTCATGTTGTCTTAGCCCAACTGGCACGGAGTAAAAAAATGAGGTCTGCAGATGCTGGAGATCAGAGCTGAAAATATGTTGCTGCTTAAAGCACAGCAGGTCAGGCAGCATCCAAGGAACAGGAAATTCGACGTTTCGGGCCAGAGCCCTTCATCAGGAATGAGGAGAGGGAGCCAATTTTAACATTTAAATGAAAATTAGCAGAATATGGTTACGTTTTTAATGGTATTGGATTATTGACAACTCTTGTGGTACAATGTTTTGTTACCACAATGTGGTACATCGCTCCCCTCGAAGTGGGAGATCCGGATTCAAGTCCCACCTGCTCTAGAAGTGTGTCATAGCGCTTCCGAAGTGGTTGATGAGGGGGAAAAATGATTTTTAAAAAATGGACAGTTCACGAATGTTTTATTCTAAACCAGCATTGGGACAACATTTAAGTTGAGCATTCCGCGCTTCTCCCGTCAGGACGAGACACGGCGGGAACACACATGTAAAAGCAAACTTGTGATCTAACGGTGCACTTCTCATAGTGATACCCCGTCCTTGCGAAATTACACGATACTATTTATCTCGAGTGATGGATTGGCGTGGATTAGTGAAGATCAAGTTTTGCAGTTAAAATGTCGAATGGTGAAGTTTTATGTGTGACTAGTATAACTCGAACACTATTTTAGTCTGATGTGTGAAGGCAGTGTTCGTCTCCTATGGAATGTTTCGGTGCGTGGGGGTGCTGGAAAGGTAGCACTGTTCGTTACTATTCGTTCAGAGAGACTAACTGCAGTATGAATGGAGAGGAACGATAGTTGTTGGTATCATCCAGCATGATGTGGACACTTTAACTAATTAAAGTTTCACTCTGGTGTAAAGCCAACTCTGGACAATACTAAAAATACAAATGATGGAAATGCACACTGTACCATTAAAATAATAGCTACTTAAATGGTGACAGGTTATATACAATGATGTTGACATAACGATAAAAGTCGTGGCTTGGGTAGGGCACCAAGATGAAGAGTACTTTAGTGATTGCTTAATTCACTGCACTGACTCAATCGTTAATTTACTGCCCTTGAGGTTACGAGGTCACAATTGATAGATGCTCTTGCAATCTGTTGTCAGTCTGTAATATAGATACATATTTTTTTCTGGGCCGACCGGAAGTTGCTACTGCAGTTCAACACCTGGTCTAATAGACAAGGAATCTGCTCCTTTACACCACGTTCATCCAACGCCGAATAGAACTTTGAGGTACAACTACTCCCTCAACTGCTCATTAGAGGAACGTTTGTTTTGTTTCCAAATAACTCGTATCTTCCAGTTCGTTCTTGTTGTTAGTAAGCCTTGGGGATTTGAGGCACAATTTCTGGAATTACTTTCGCCCAGGTGTGATTGCAGCTGGATTTAACACGTACAGTATCTTTAATTTGATTGTCTCTTAGAAACTAGGCAAGTAACATATTACTGAATAATATTGCAACATGGTTGAAACTATTTTCATTGTTGCACCTTCTCAGAACTAGCTAGCATTACCTCTAGGACCTTGCTATCCATTACCTACAACAATGAAGCCCATTAAAGTCACTTTACAGTTTGTAAATGATCGACGCTTTACAGGCAGTGCCCAGAGTGAAACACCTGCATGAGGGAGACAGTGAGCTTTGTGTACAATTGTTTGAGGTGCACCTAAGGTAGTCGGAGAATCTAACCTAATTGCGAGTTTAATCTGCTTAGTTTCACTGATCTCTTGTCAAATACTGAAATAATTAATTTGGGTTCATTATGACCAATAAATAGTTTTAAGCAACATTTTCATATTTACTGATTTCAGCCACTTTTAAGACAGTCCAACAAAGTTCCTCCGGAAAGACCGTGCTTGAAAAGCAGCTTGATTCATGACCAATTATCCCAAGAATTGAGTATTCCTGAGAATAAGGCTATTCGTTCGAAAGTCAACGCGACTAGAACTGCTAAAGCTGGTTTATGTCCCGTCAGCTACTTGGTTAGAAAATGAGATGGGGACGGGGAGAGACGAAGGGGTGGATGGGAGGGGAGGGGGTGGGGGGAAGACATAGTCTGTCAATTATTTCATATAGTAACCCGCGTGTTCCTGCAGTGAGCCATCCGCTTTGACTGGGTTCAAAAGTTGTTTTGTTTTGGTCGAAATCCGTTAGAAAAATGGCAGGGATGCTGGAAGTTTGATACAGAAAATGGATACTTTTAAGGGTCAGACATTTTCACGTCTCAAATTTTGACCAAAATCTAGAAAGTAAAGATTTTTAAAATAAGATGTTAATTGTTTTTTGATGTGAGGATTCGTTTTGTTTTTAAAACGAGTTGGGAGCGATACCTGAATACATTCCCTACATGGTATTCGTTAAAAGGCAAAAATCCCATCCTTTCTGAGAACTTTCTGATAGTCTCTTTGCAGTTTGTGTGTACGGAATGGCTGCTGCTGGTAGAATGGACCCTGTTAAACGAACAGGATGATATCGGCCAATGAAAATATAAACTTACCCGAGGAGAGCAGTATCAGGAGGGTTACATTTCCGTTTAAGAGATAGACCTCAATGAATGAACCGAGTGGGAAACTAGTCCCTCTCTAAATATGACAGTACACTTAACTAAAGTTTCCTGACTCGCGTCTGCTCCCGGGTTTCTGTGCACTGTATATATCGAGTACACGCCAGCATAGATTTAGAGCGACATTCTCGGGGCGCCATAATTTGGACATTCGTGTGGTATCGCCAGTGATTTCTAACAAAAATGGCGTGTTGTATAAAGACCCATTTGTGTACATTCAACTTCAGAAAGCAACCAACATGGGAAGCTCGTCTGCTTTGAACATAACTTCTGGGCAGCTATTGGGTCACATTATCCGACTAAACTTCGAGTGTCGCTGTAGGTAACATGGACGTCACCATCCGGGGGAAATATTTCAACCCATATCTTTAAGTGACTCTCTGACTGAAAGTGTGAACTCAGGATATGCTACTTACGGTGCATTGGAATGCACCGCCCAAAACTTTAAACTGGGCTGAATATTTCCCCCCACCCGCTAAAAGAACGCCTCTAAGGAGGTAAATGAGAGGGTCTCAATCCTACAATAATCACATCAATTCCACAAATGTCAGCTCTTTCTCCGCACTCTGGGCTTTGCCTGTCTGCAAACGGTTCCCCTCGGAGCATACACCTGTTAACGCCGCAACATCCACCCAGATCCGCCGCTGCCTCGCCTGACCACGTAGCTTTCCAGTCGAATTTCCTGCAAATCCAACTCCGACCGGCTCCGCTCGTATCATTCCGCCTAATCCAGGTAACTTCGGAGCTGTTCCTGAACAAGGCTTGGTTTACCAACAGAAGAGAGCCTGTGCTCTCCAGGTTAGCGAAGAGGCGTGGCGGTGGCTCGACAAAGTTTGAACTAATCTCCCAAATCCAAACATTCCCCTGGGATCTAGAGCGTGGCTTTCAGTGGGAATTGGGAGGTTTTTGTTCTGATCATGAATTGGGTCGTTACACTGTGTGTGTTTAATTGCTTGCCTCCTCGCAGTGTTTCCACTCGATGTGAATTCTTAGGGAGCTAACAGGACACCTATTTCACCCCCCCCCCCATCCCCTCCTTCCTCCATCCCTGTCCTCGGACTGCACCCCTCCAAATCCCAGAGGCATCGTCATCTCTTTACAAGATTTAGCACAGTCGGGGGAAAAAAAAGTTGTGCATTCCTCATCCAAAATCCCACAACTATGCAGCGCCAAAAGTATTTGAGTTCAGAGGGGATAACAGGTAGCAGCGCATTCTAACAAACCGGGACTGTTGGGTTAGTGCTGAGGAATGTGGAAATACAACTCAGCCTTGCAACTAATAAGGGCACAGAGGCAGGCAAGTTGGCAAATATTCATAAACGCACAACCTGTGTATTGAGTTAAAACCTCTGCTTGACAGTAATAAAGCCTGATCACTGAATAGCAGGTGTCAGCAAGTCAACACATTTCTACAAATTCGGCCTATTTTTTTTGTTTAAATTCTGCTCGCGCTTCTCCCCGGGTAAAACTGGATTTTTTTTTCTCTCCAATCTGTTGCATCAGAGGAGGGCAGACAAACCAGTTGTCAAATAATTTCAACACGTATATATGATGGATAGCATCAACGGTTCTGCCCAGGCCTGTACATTCGCTATGATTTGGAAACCGACTGCGAGAGATCTCTTATCGTGTGATTCATTTTTAAAAAATATGATGTTTTGAAAGCGATGCTGTACAAGCTCATTCGGTGGCTCGCGTCATATTTAAGGGGAACAAATAAAAGTCTCTTTTACACGGGTGTCACTCAGTCACCTCAGTCATGAGACCCAGAATGTATATATAGTTTGCAGAAATCACACCCGTCTGCACATTACAGGATTTCGAACTATTTCGCTCTAATTGTTTTCTGTTTTGTTGAAATTTCCAGATTTCTGAAAATTTCAACAAAATTCTGATTTCTTTACTCACCCTAACTTGACATAGATGAAACCCAGGCAGAGGAAGACATATAGGATCCACCGTCGGAAGTTCCTGTGCATGTTCTGGAGTCAGGGCTTCGCCGGAAAGCCTAAATTGTGCGATACTGTTGAAATTAAACACCCCGCCACGCAAACACACATACACACACTCCAACTCTCAGAATAGGCAATCCAGTTTCAGCGGTGGGGCCAGTCTCAAATCACTGCACAACCTGCTCTCTCGCGCAGTAGCAATGATGGGACACTCAGATCCTTCCAATTCCATGTGGATCTCTTCTCCATTTGTATTCAGTTCACATAAAGAGAGGGAAACAGACTGACTCCACAGTGTAACCAAGAGAGGACACCAGCGGGTTATTCCAGGTCTGCTCAGACATTGCATTGCATGTGTTGTTACTTGTCCCGAATTCTCCAGTCCTCAGCTACCTAGAATCTTTTTGAATCGTCTGGGGAGGGAGGGGTGGGGTGGGGGGTTTCTTGGAGACAATCCTCAGTTGGAATGGGTTTAAAATATCTCGTCGCTTGTTCACATCGACCTCCGCCTGGCGAGATCCATTTACCTGCTGATATAGGTTACTGCAGAGCGACACGCTCGTCACAAAGGAGCGAAATGAGAGAGATGCAGACAGAGAGATACGCCTCTAATAAATCAAGATAGGAAAACGGTGTCGAAGCAAGCTGCTGCCCATAGCTCGTGAAAGCACGTGTTACTTTTATTTGGAAACCCCTTCGCTGCCAAGTAAAAAGATAGGATGTGACAGGTTGTGTGAGACAAACGCTATTCAATAAGAATGTGATTCTTAACGCTGTCATCTGTCCCTTTTTTTTAAATTTAACACATTGAAGCAAGCACTCCCCTTTTTTAAAAAAATGTATACGCGGTAGAAGACGCAGCTTTATCTCTGTAGCTCCATTGTCGAGAACAGCAACCCGAGATCTGACATTTCAAAGCCACATCTTTACAGCAGATATAAGTAGAGACGGGAAGACATTGTATGTATACCATAAAGTTTTACACGCATTTCATGTGTAAAATTCTACAGTTTGTGCCAATGTGATTTATGCAAGCCGGGAGGGGGCGGGGCTCCGTATTTTTAATTAATCAAATGTAAATTTGACCTAGTCTAAATTTGATTATTTTTCCATTAACTTCAGTTTGAATTTTCCTGTCCAGGCATCTCGGAGAGAAAAATGAGGAGGGCACTATGCTGGTGGTAAACACGTTTGTGGCGTCTTTAACAAGATAACCCAATTTGCTTTCACGGGGCATAGCCGAGATGAATTGGAGCAGATACTGCTCAGAATCACACAACATTGTTTTTTTCTGAGCGTTTAAAAGGAGGTCGCTATTGCTGTCCAAACGTCAGCTATCCGGTGCAGATGCAGATGGTGACAGACTCCATGTGTTTGCTATATGCCATTCTTGAATGGTTTCACGAAGGGAGTTGTGAGAGTGCCAAAGATGGTGCAGCCTGTTAGGTTGATTGTCTAATAAAAGGTGTAGGTCTGACTACAGCCACACATTATCTGCGGTTATCCTGAGTGCTGACACACAAATTGCTTCCCAACATACGAACAACGAACTAATTTCCACTTGGGAGTAAACAATGCCAATTGCCCAGGGAAAACTGTACAATAACATATTAAAATAGATTGACCATGCACAAAGATAAAAGATTATGAGAACCACTTTCTTTTTACGCGTGACTATCTGTATCTCTATGTGGACATGTGTGTACCTGCATACGTCTGTATGTCTGTGCGGATGTGTATGCATTTGTTTGTTTGTATATGTGTGCATGTGTATGTATTTATGTGATGTGTATATGTGTAGCCATGATGTGGAGGAGCTGGTGTTGAACTAGGGTGGACAAAGTTAAAAATCACACAACACCAGGTTGTAGTCCAACAGGTTAAATGGAAGCACTAGCTTTTGGAGCGCTGCTCCTTCATCAGGTGGTTGTGGAGCACAAAACCATAAGACACAGAATTTATATCAACAGTTTACAGTGTCATGTAACTGAAATGATAAATTGAACAAACCTGAAATTATATTAATTATTTCATCTTTTAGAATGGGTTGCGGGTTTCTGTTCATTAATATGTAATTCCCAGAACTACGTTTAAGTCACCTTCTCCAGACAACTTAAGGTTTTTATAACAAAAGGTGACCTCTCAGCTCACACTAAGCATTAAAGGTGTGAACTTAGAGTCTGTCTGTATCCCAAGCAGACGCTACAACAACCGATGAGTGGACACTGTGTAACAATCACCAGACTGGGGACACTTCAGCGGTCAGGGACATTCGGCCTTGGATCTTAGGGTAACCATCCTCCAAGGTGAGCTTCGGGGCAGCCAACAACGCAAAGTGGCCCAGCAGAGGCTGATAGCCAAGTTCGGTCCCCATGGGGATGGCCTCAATCAGGGGTCTTGGGTTCATGTCACATTACAGGTGACCCCACTACATTATTTTCTTTTCTCTCACACACTTTCACTCTCTCGCTCCCTCACCCTCCCTCACGCATGCACACACACATATAAGTCTACGGGGTGGATTTGTATTTGCAGAATTATATTTGCAGATGCATTCTAATTTACTCAAAAATGCACAGTCTGGAGGCAGTCAATATATGTAAGATTTTGTACATTCCACTTTGGAAATAGAACCAGTCTGATTCAATTGAGATACAGACAGATTCTGATCTTATCTTTAATGCATTGTCTGAGTTGAGATGTCACCTTTTGTTATAAAACCTTAAGTTATCTCGAGAAGGTAACTTAAAAGAAGCTCTGGGATTTACATATTAATGAACAGAAACCTGCAACCTATTCTAAAAGATGAAAGACTGAACAACAATCCAGATTTGTTCAATATATCATTTCAGTTGCATGACACTGTAATCTTTTGATAAGACTCTGTGTCTTATGGTTTTGTGCTCCACAATCACCTGATGTAGGAGCAGCGCTCCAAAAGCTAATGCTTCCAAATAAACCTGTTGGACTATAACCTGGTGTTGTGTGATTTCTAACTTTGTAAAAATGTATCTTTTTTGATGTGTATGTCTTTGTCTATTTGAATCTATGCATATTTGTGTACATGTGTGTATTTGCGCATGTTGGTGGATCTGTTTTTGAAACCTTTCCTGTATGTGTGTATCTCTGTGTGGATGTTGTCTGAAATCACTACTCCAGCAACTCCCAGATTCTGCCTGAGTTTTCAATCATTCCTTCAAGCAATGTGTATCTGATCGTGGTAAAAATATCGCACCATCACTACCTGTTATCGTAAATTGTTGATCAAACGGAACCTGTAATGCATATCTAGTATTTTATCCTGGAGATACAATAAGAAGTTAGGCCGCACATATTTTTCACCGCCTCATGTTTACATTTGTTTTTAAAGTAGTTACCGTTTCTTTTACTTAAATATTCGTCTATGTTTGGTCTACCTCTCACTTTCAACCTTTA
This sequence comes from Hemiscyllium ocellatum, assembly GCF_020745735.1. Lineage (NCBI taxonomy): Eukaryota > Metazoa > Chordata > Chondrichthyes > Orectolobiformes > Hemiscylliidae > Hemiscyllium > Hemiscyllium ocellatum. The sequence continues at coordinate 48,625,384 of NC_083419.1, forward strand.
TTTTCAGCAGTTATCAGTTTACCTCGATCGTTTTTTGCATCATTCTGGTCATTTCCCTCCAGCCCCCAATACAGATTTATAATTTCTCTACCTTTTCATTTCAGTGCTCTTACGCCTTCTATTATCTCACCATTCCCTTTTTTTTGCCCTCTACCCCTGACTGGTCATGTCATCTCCTTTTCTAACCCATCACCAAATCAACTATTGGTGACCCCAGCCTATACCGCCCCCACCTCATGTTGTAATTGTTGTGGTCACTATTGGGACACCAGAATCAGATTTTTTTGGGGACCGCTATGTCTTTCCACACTCTGAATAATTGATTCATTTAACATGCATTCATTCACGGTGCTCAGTGGTGAGCAATGCTGCCTCAGAGCACCGTGGTCCCAGGTTCGATTCCAGCCTCGGGCGACTGTCTGTGTGGAGGTTGCACATTCTCCCTGTGTCTGTGAGGGTTTCCTCCGGGCGCTGTGGTTTCCTCTCATAGGCCAGGTGAATTGGCCACATAGTGTTAGGTGCACTAGAGGGGAGTGGGTTACTCTTCGGAGGGTTGGTTTGGCCAAAGGGCCTGTTTCCACAGTGTTGGGAATCTAATCATGATGTGAAATTGTCTTAGTTTAATTTTTGTCACTGTCTTCCATTTCTTTTCCAGCTTAATTGGATTCATTATTCAGTGAAGGGATATTTCTATGTGTGTTTGGACTTAAAGAAATTACTAGATCCGAAGGACCAGACTCTTTGTTTCGGCCTAATCGAAAGTCCTTAAACTTGCTGAGAGTCTGAGGGAAAGGTCTTCTCTAAACCGAGGCGGAAAAAAACTACAAACATTCTTAAATGACATTTTTGAAATGAAAAATAATTGACCCGTCCAACTGGCTGTGACAGATCAGTTGTTTGCTCAGATATAACATGCATCTAAGGATCTAATTTCCCATAACACTCCAGCAACAGCGTTTTGAGTTTCTGGGAGTTAAGGGGAAGTCGCACCCCCCTGTGGTGAGAGAACATCATTGCAGCGACTTTTTTTTGTGCGTCGCAAGTTCGAGCTAAAGATAAATCTAATTGTAGGTTAATACTGCCATCTAGCAAGCAAATTATTGAATAGCTAACGTGACTTTTTTTATTGATACTTCTTTAGAGCGGACTTAACTCGCGGCAGCTTCCAGTTGAAGCTTCACTGTCAGCGTGAGAGCATGTTTACCGTCGCTGTCTGCTCTCTGATCTGTCAGCCCTTTCTCAGGTGCCAGCACGCCCGCCTCAAAACTACAAACAAATTAGTCACACGCCGGGAGTTTAATAAACAATAACAACAAAAAGCGTGTCTGGCTATCCAGTACTACATTATCAGATCGTTCAGAGAAAAGTTTAAACTGAGGCCAGCTCTGCTGTCTTCCATGCTTTCTAAAGATTCCAAAGCATCATTTCAAAAATGACCCAGGAAGTTGGTCATGACCAGTTTGGCCATGACCAAATGACCAGTATTTTGACCCTCAATCAACAATCCAAAAAAACTGATTCTTTCAAAATTGCAGTTTCTGTACAAGTGAACTGCACTGCTTCCTACATTCCAACATTACCTGTAAAGTGCATTGCGATAACTGATGCTCGTGAAAAGCACTGTGGAAAATGCAAATCTTTCACTGAAAGTTGAGGAATCAGTGATTCGCCGGTGTACAAATGGGTTACATCCAAGGAATTTCACTTGTCACTTTACTTCTATCTATTACTATCAGCAGCAACAGTGGCTCCCAGCTATATCTCCATAACACATGTTAATAGTCCCTCTGGCTCCTTCAGAAGCACTTGGATTAATAATTTTCCTTATCAATTAGATATTAGCTTTGAACTCAATAACGTAAACTCGTCTTACTTCAGTGCTGACGAAAAGTTTTTAATATTTACGCAGTGCAGGCACTGTTAGAGGTAACCGATTGGTTATATGATTTCACAGAAAATTCTTCATGACAGCAAATGCCTGCATTAAAGTTGTTATGCCTATTTAATTTATTCACTTTGAGTTATGAAACCACTCAATCAGCTATTTTAGCACTTCAAAGTTGTTCAAAATCAGTTGTTGAGGTATTCCTTTGTCTTTTGGGGTGTCCAGGGAGGGATGTGGGCTAGGTGGATTAATCATAGGAAATGTAGGGTCATGGGGATTGGGCAGGAGCTCTTAGGAGGATTAGTGTTGACTCAAACAGCTGAATGGCCTGCTTCCACACTGTAAGGAATCTGCAATTGGTTTTATAGCTTTAGCAAAATTAAGATATGTTGGCTAGCAACAAGCAGTTTATGTTTAAACCAGGGCCACATTTCTTCAAAATATTCTCCAAAATGCTGCTCAAGCAAGTAGAATCATCATAGAATTCCCGCAAAGTGGAAACAGGTCCTTCAGGCCAATAAGTGCACACTGATCTTCTGAAGAGTAACCCACCAAGATCTACTCCCCTACCTTACTTTCCTATATTTACCCTTTGACTAATGCACCTAACCTACATATCCCTGAACACTATGGGCAATTCTAACATGTCTAATTCACCGGACCTGCACATCTTTGGACTGTGGGAGGAAACTGGAGCATCCAGAGGAAACTCACACAGACACAGGAAGAATGTGCAAACTCCACACAAATAGTCACACAAGTCCAGAATCAAACCTGAGTCCCTGGCACTTGGAGACAGCAGGGTTAACCACTGAGCCACTGGGCCACCCAAAGTACATTTTCTATTTTTATGTGTACAACACAGATGACAAATTCTGAACAATTAACTTCCATAAATAGCAACTAGATCAATGAATAGCTAATTTGTTTTTTGGTCATGTTGGTTTCATTCAAATAAAGAAGATTTTTCTAATCCTCCTTTGATAACAACAACATTCATCAATTGAAGCAGTCAGAAAGGGGCTCAGTTTAATATCTCATTAAAGAAATTAATGGAAGTAACGGCAAGGAAACTGATCATTCACCAACTGTTTTGGTTACCCTTGAATTGCAAAAATAATTATGATAATAACTACCCACCAAGTTCTCATTTCCCTTCAATTCATCTTCCTTTACCCATTTAGCTAACTTAATATTGATTATTGACATAGTTTTTGTCTCAGTTATTAGCATTGGAAATGAAATTCCATAGTTTTTAGCATTCTTGTGTGGAAATAAGATTTTTCTAGCTCTGTGTTCTATTACATTTACAAAATGTAAATTACATTTACATTTACAGAGAAGTCTTAATGGAATTGTGTTGAACTTTGATGGGACCACAGCCAGAGGAATGTGTGCAGTTCTGCTCAGAAGAAACAGGAGCAGGACTAGGCTACCTGACCTGTTGAGCTTGCTCCACCATTCAATAAGATCATGATTGATCTTTTCATGAACTCAGCTCCACCTCTCCACTAGTTCAACATAACCCTTTATTTCTCTACTGTTCTAAAATCTATCTTTGCCTTAAAACATTCAATGAGGTACCCTCAACTACTTCACTGGGCAGGGAATTCCACAGATTCACATCCCTCTGGGTGAAGAAGTTCCTCCTCAACTCAGTTGTAAATCTGCTTCCCCTTATTTTGAGGCTATGCCCCCTAGTTGTAGTTTTACCCACCAGTGGAAACCACTTCCTTGCTTCGCTTCATAATTGTAAATAAGATCTGTCTCATTCTTCTGATTCCAATGAGCATAGCCCCAGTCTACTCAATCGCTACTTATAAACCAACCCTCTCAACTCCAGAATCAACCTAGCGAACCACCTCTGCACCCCCTCGAGTGTAGCACATCCTTTCTCATGGAAGGAGACCAAAAATGTACACAATATGTCAGATACATCCTCATCAGCATCCTAACCAGCTGCAGCATAACTAGCCAATTTTAAATTCCATCCCTCTAGCAATGAAGAACAATAATCCATTTGCATTCTTAATTACCTGCTGCACCCGCAATCCAACTTTTTGTTATTCATGCACAAGGACACCCAATCCCCTCTTTGTAGCAGTATGCTGCAATTTTTCACCATTTAAATAAAAAATCCACTTTGCTGATATTTGTACCAAGGGAATAATCTCACATTTACCAACATTGCACTCAATTTGCCAGACTGTTGGCCACTCATTTAACCTATTTATATCCCTCTGCAGCCTTTCAGTGTCCTTTGCACACTTTGCTATACTACTGGCTGCCATATTACAGCAATGATGTGATTGCTCTGCAAGGAATGCAGAGAAGATTCACCAGGATGCTCTCTGGGAATGAAAATTTAAATTATAAAGAAAGGTAGGATAAGCTTTGTTGTTTTCGTTGGAGCAGAGAAGACTAAGGGACAATCTGAAAACGGTGTACAAGATTATGAGAGACATAGATAGAATGGATAAGGAGCAGCTTATTTGAAGGGTCAGTCACGAGGGGACATGGGTTCAAGGTGAAGGGAAGGAGGTTTTGGAGGGGACACGAAGAAAAGCTTCTTTACCCAGAGGGGGATGATGTTCTGGAACGTGTTGCCTGGGAGGGTGGTATAGCCAGGTTGCCTCACAGCTTTTTAGAACTATCTGAAGGAGCACTTGGCATGTTGTAATATTCAAGCCATGTGCTAGTAAATGAGATTATGTTGAAGGTGTTTCTCCAATGTCAGTGCAAACCAATCGGCTGAAGGACCTCTTCTGCACTGACTGATTCTATTTTTATTCCAATTGGCCCATGTTCTTAAATCCTTAACTACTGAAAATAATTTTCTATATCCTGCCCCATTCCCTAATAATTTCAAGTACTACTATCATGCCTCTGATTGAATGGTAATACAGTAGGCTCTCAAATTTATTCTTCTGCTGATGTTTTATGTGTCATTCATGGTTCACACTCTCGACTCTGATCTCCAGCAGATACTCCTGCTCCTTAGATGCTGCAGGGCTGGCTGTGCTTTTCCAGCACCACACTCTCCACACGGTTCAACTAGTACCATTCTTGCCTCTCAGTCAGCAGGCTAGTTGGTTCAAATCCCATTTGAACATAAAAATCTCAACTGCAATAACCAGGGAGTGCTGCAGTGTCAGTGATGTTGATATTTAGAGGATATACTAAACCAAGAGCCTGTCTCCCCTCTTGGGTGGTTGCAGAAGATCTCGTGATACTATACTGAAGAACAGGTAAAAACAATGACTGCAGATCCTGGAAACCAGAATCTAGATTAGAGTGGTGCTGAAAAAACACAGCAGTTCAGGCAGCATCTGAGGAGCAGTAAAATCGACATTTCGGGCAAAAGCCCTTCATCAGGAATACTGAAGAACAGCAGTGCGTTATTTTTGCTGTCCTTGCCAATATTTACTCCTTAATCAGCATTACAAAAATAGGTTATCTTATCATTATTTCATAGCAGTGTGTGGGAGCTTGTCAAGCAAATAACTGCTGCATTTATTAGATTACTGCAGTGTTTCTACCTCAAATGTACTTCATTGGCTATAAAGTGTTGGCAATGTCCTGAGATCTCACAAGTTGCTATTTAAATCCAGACCTCTCTTTGAATGGGCTTGAAAGTAAAACTTCTGACAAAATGTGTAAGATTAATAAAACCGAGATAATTTGTACTTCTAGAAGAGCCTTTGAAAGCTCAAGATTTAAGTGCTAAGTAGCTTTGAAACATATGTACATTACCCCTTGCACCTATCCATGCTTTCCACTGTACTTATCCTTCCCAGATTAACTCCTTTCCACCCAGCAGATTTCTTCTACCTATTATCATCACTTTGCTGAAAGCACTCTTTAAAATTATGAAGAAAAGGTTAAAATATTGTAATTATTTGCAGAACCAACTGTTCTATGGAGCAGTTAGGAAGAACATAGCTTCCCTCAAGGACCTAACTATTTTAGTTCTCATGCATTGCATTATGTTCCAGAAAAACATGTATTTTTCTCATTTTCTTCTTTAGTTATGTTTATTTAAAACTTCCTGAGAACTAGTAAAGTAGGAAATAAAAGGGCAGGAGCAAGTGGCCTGTAGGCAGACTCTTACTTCACTTTAAGTTAATTTGCAAAATTGTCCTTGGTATAAATGAGAAGTTTCAAAAGTCAGAAAGTATATGAATGTTACTTTCAACTGGTCACATCCCAGTGCTAAACACAATGTTGAATGACCCTGATTGTACCTTTAACTTTACTCAGAGAAACTGTCAGGATTTTCTTCAATCTGTTGCAGAGAACCAAATGAGTAAAAATACATCTCCAATATTAAACACTATGAAGGAAGAAGAATCAGAATACTTCTCTCATAAGCTTACCCCAGGACCTTCGAAGCAAAGCAAATAGATTACTTTGTATCACAAGCTGACCTCCTATATGCTTTCAAATCCTTCCAATATTCAACATTTTCTGCCAAGCACATTGAGCGAGTACGCTTTCTGGCACTCTTCAATCTGTTTCAAGCTTGTCATAAATACACCTACCTTTTTCCATTCAAAGTTTCTTGCTGATGATATAGGAAATATTAGAGATATGCTGCATTGTCATGTTCAAAAAGATGCATTTAATTTGTGACTTTTACATTATCGAACCGTTCACTGAATAAGAAGGAAAGTAAATAGATTAAAGTATAGGAACAGTGATATTACATGATATTTTATGAACAAAATCAGAATCATGGAGGTGATAAGGAAGGGAGTTGTTTCAACAAGTGCCCAAGACAAGTTTCTGCTATAATACATTTTATCCAACATGGAAAAGGACAGTTTTTAAGATATAGTTCTACAAAATTAATGGAGCAATAGATAATGCATGTTTTGGGAACATCTATACACTATGAACATAGTTAGGTTTGATGTAAAACTTGATAAGGAGCGCGAATGGTCAAAGATAAAAGGACAATGAAAAATAATGCTGTAAAAAGGGAAGTAAAATCAACCCAGAATAGCGAGGAAGGGAAATGACAAATAAATTAATACACAAGTGATGGCAAATCTTCAAACTGAGATGAGCAGAATGCATATTGGACAGAGTGTAGAAATAAAAATAATAGAACAAAAGTTGAGTTATTGGATAAGTCATAAATTTATTGTTTTAAAAAATGAACTCTGTGAACTATCAAGCCAATATAATAGAAAGTTAAGTTAAATATAGAGAGATAAAAAGAAATTTGGAAGGGTTGAGTGGAAGTACAAAGAAAGAGAAGGGTACAAAGGTGGCACAATCATCTGATGAAGGAGCAGTGCTCTGAAAGCTAGTGCTTCCAAATAAACCTGTTGGACTATAACCTAGTGTTGTGTGATTTTTAACTTTATATATACCCCAATCGTTCACCAGCACCTCCAAATTACAAAGAAAGAATAAGAGATAAAGATGGAACATGCAGATCAACCAACCTAACATTAGTGTTAATATGTTTCTAGAAGCAATAATGTGGTTAAAATTAATAATCTTGCAATGAAATGTTAATGCATTTTAAAACCATGGAAAAGATTAAAGCAAAGGTGAAGACCATTTAAAAATGTGATTTTATGAAGACTGAAATATTAGTAGACATACAAAACCAACACCTCCAGATCTTAAAGGCATGCTGACAGAATGTGCAGAAAAATCAGGAAGCAAATAGCAGAAGTTCTGATTGCAATCTTTCTATGTACATTGGTAAAGATTACGACAACAGAACAGACAGCTGATGAGAGTAATATGGTTGAAGTAGTGTACACGGACTTCCAAAAGACTTTTGTGAAAATGTCACATAACCACTTTGTAAGTGAAGTTGGAGAACTGTGGGGAGGATAGCGTTAAACTTCAATAGCACATATTTGACTAGTTGATTGGGCAGTCATGTTGCAGATGAAATGCAAAGTAATATCTTTCTGGGTAAAGTGGCCTGATTTTGTGGTGTAAATATTCTATGATTTTGTGATTTCAGAAGATTGTTGACCTGGAAGTGATTATGGAGATAAAGTGCGGCAAGAACATGGAGGAATTTGAAAACAAGGATACATATTTTAAAATGGAAGTGTTTTTTTTAACTGAAAACCATTGGAGGCCAATGTGAATAGGAGGATAGGTCAAAGGGGCTTGGTGCAAGTTGTGCCATTTTACAATATTAGAGGCATTGGAGAAATGCATATTTTATTGTCATCATGTGGGATCCTAACTTGGGTATACTATGTTAAAATGTGTAGATCACAGTATAGTTAACTATGAATAAATAATAAATAACTCTAGAATGATTAGTAGATGCGGCAGATGGAAAACAAATGACACTTAACGTGGAGAAAAATAAGGTGACATTTTGGGAGGTATAAAATTCAAATTTTAGTTTCATTATATGTAAACTTATAGTTTTGACACTGGAGACGACAACCATAGAAATTGGTATGGAAATTATTAAGTTGTTTTATTGTAAATATTTTCATTGGGAAAAAGATTTTAAATTTTTTACAGAATTACAAAATCATTACAAAATATTATAACAACCTTATAATGTAATGGCAATAACAGAAAACAAACTACTACTCTAGTCCACAAACCGCTGAGAAGAGAGAAAAAAAACCACAATTCAATAAATAATTAAGAAAAAAAAAGAATTAAACCAAGTTAAACCAAAGTAAATAAAGTTATATTCAGTTAAGTTACTGCACTCAGTGCAATCCTACCAAAGCTCCCCACCACCAGGAGCATCAGTAAGCAAACCCGCATTTGTTAAGGATTCTTCCCCCAATGGGTCCCCGGACAGCCAGATATAGCTCTCATAACTACACAAAGGCCCTGACCAATATAGCTGACAAGTCTGCATCTATATAATTCATAAAGGGCTGCCATGATCTATAAAACAGTTCCATGTTCTATAAAACAGTGCACCATCCTCGTAAGAAAGTCCATGGAGATGTGCTCCATAACTAATCTATGCCAACAAAAAAGTCCCTGGGGAATTTCCAACACCCAGCTCATTAGATTGTTCTTCCTCACACAGAATAAAAGAATATTAAACAGTTTCTTCCCACGTGCATCCAAAGGGAGGAGGTTTGGCAAATCCAAGAGGAGGGACTCCAGATCCAACTTAACCTTAGTTCCCAGGACCCCTTCCAAAACACTCGTTATGGCATTCCAATATTTATGAAGCTTATGGCATAACCACAAGCAATGGGTAAGAGTACCAACATCTATTTTACATTTGGGCACATTGAGGATGCTCCTGTCTTAAATTTTGCAAGCCGCTCTGGTGCCAAATGAGCCTTGTGGAGTACCTTCAGTTGCATAGCCTGCATCCCGTTACTAATGGAAATCTTCCTTACCTTCTCCCAAATATCCTCCCATACCTCTGACAAGAGTTCTGCCCTCAATTCCTGAGTCCAGATTCCGCATAGCCACTCAATGTCCTTTCAAATATTGCTTCCTAACAAGCGATAGAGGCTGCTAACTGAGAGAGTACCTGTAGACTGGAGCACTCTCATCTCCATATCCGACATATAGGGACTAACCATCAATGTAGTCTTTTTCTGTATAAAGTCCCGAACCTGAAAGTAATGAAAGAGGTCCCTCCTAGATAACTTATATTTCTGATTCAGCTGCTCGAAAGGCATCATTCTCTCCCTGTCAAATAAATCTCCCAAACAGGAGAATCCTCTTGACTCGCAGAGCTTGAAACCAGAGTTCATTGACCCCGGCCGGAATCCTAACATTCCCACTACGGGAGTGTAAGGGGAAGTTTTTTGTAAGTTGCCCTCACCATACAGCATCACTCTCCATGCTTTAACTGTGTTAAGGACAATTGGGTTTCTGCAATGGTCCATAACAGTCCTCATCTTGTTCATAAACAACAAATTGATGAGGGAGTATTTTACCTTGGAGTCCTGATGTCCACCAGATTGACCGCGGGTCCTGGCAGACCCGGTCAGCCACATAGGATGGTAATGAACTCAATTAATATTTCTTATAGTCTGGGAAATCCAAACCTTCCATCTCCTGCAGAAGCTGCAATTTGCCCAGCTTAATAAGAAGCCACATATGATGCAAGATGAAAGACCCAAGCCAACTGTAAAGCCTCTGTAGTGCTTGCTTAGGCAGCATTAAAGGGAGCATTTGCATGGGATAATAATAAGCGAGGACTGATGGATTACTGGCCATTCTCAAATTAATGTTCCAAAAGATTTTAAACTCCCACGAAAAATACTCTATAAACATACTATCTTTCAAGAGGAAAGGATCCATGTGCCAGTGCTGCGAGCCTATCCCGTTACCACCGGCCTTGACCTCCATGTACACTGCTGCATGATCGGCAATGGCTGTGTTCCCAATTCTGCAAGACAACACCAAAGTCAAAAAGGTTGATGGCACAACAAACAAGTCAATTCTGCTATAGCACTCATGTGGATTAGAAGACATCTCCACACATCCATCAACCCCAGCTCCCTGTTCGAGTCCAGCAGCTGCCTGGCTTGCAGGGACATACCCGCAAGACCCCTAGCATCCTGCCCACTTTGGGGTCAATAAGATGATTAAAGTCTCCCCATATAATTGTATGACATGCCCCAAGGGCCATCAATCTGGAAAGTGCATCTGTTAAAAATTTCAGGCGATGTGTGCCGGGTGGGCAATATGCATTCAAGATCCTGTACTCCTCTCCATGTGTTAAAGCTTTAAGAATTATAAACCACCCATATTCATCCTTTATTTGGTCTAACATTTGAAATGGGAGATTCTTCCAGATGAGTATAGCAACTTCTCTACTTTTTGAATTAAAGGATGAAAAAAACATCTGTCCAAACCCTCCCTGCTGCAACTTCAAGCATTCCTTATCAGTTAAATGTGTCTCTTGCAGCAAGGCTACATTGACCCTCTCTTTTCTAAGGCTTGTCAGTATCTTTTTTCTCTTTTTTTTATAGATATTTTTATTGAAAATTTAACATTTTTACAAGTTTACAAAAAAGCCCAAGTATAAACATTGATATACAATTAAATCTTAAATAAATAATAACCAAAATTTATCAAACAAAAAAAAGATACCTAGAGAAGAAAAACAAAACTCAACTGACTACTAATCTAACCTACAACTAACCAGAGTGTATAATTAAGTCTCTTACATTATTCAAAGAAGAGAAAAAAAATAACCCGACGGATAACACAGAAATTGGGTAGTGAGATACATGCTCGGAATGTATTAACATCAAATTGTAACAAAACCCGTATCCATGCGGGATTCCTCTCCCAAGGGGCCCTGGACCAGCCAGGTTCGCCATCTCAATTAAATAAAAGCCCTTGTTAGGATGGCCGAAATATCTGTATTTATGTAATTCAAGAAGGACTGCCATATTTTATGAAATAATGCGGTCTTTCGGTGCACCATATTTGTAAGGAAGTCAAGGGGAATACATTCCATAATTAATCTGTGCCAATTTGAAAGTCCAGGGGGGGCCCTCAGCCACCCAGTTTACCAAAATAATTTTCCTTGCACAGAAAGAGAGAATAGAAAATAATCTAGGGAGGATAAGTTCGAAAAGTCCAAACGGAGGGATACAGGGTGCACTCTTCTTTCCATTCCTAAGATTTCTGTCAGAGCACTCATTACTTTAGTCCAATATCTACGGATCTTATGACAGGTCCATAAGCAATGTACAAGAGTGCCCACCTCTATTTTACATTTGGGAGACATTACAGATGCTCCTGCCTTAAATTTTGCCAATCGATCTGGTGCTATATGGGCCATATAAAGTATCTTCAACTGAATGGCCTGAGTTCTGTTGCAGATAGTGATTCTTCTGGCGTTTTCCCAAATGTCATTCCACATTTCTATAGAGATTTCCAGTCCCAAATCCTGATCCCATGTTTTAAGCAGATTGTCCATATCTCCCGATACTTCATCATGTAATAAATGATAAATAGTTCTGACGGAAGATACCCCCATTGGCCGTAGCACTCTACATTCTGTCTCTGATTTATAAAGACTATCTAGTAATGTAGTCTTCTTCTGTATGAATTTGGACATATCAAAAGAGCTCTCCATTAGGTAATCCAAATTTCTGACACAGCTGTTCAAAAGACATCAGGACCCCTTCTTTAAACAGATCCCCTAAACATGAGATACCCCTGGATCTCTAGAGTTTGAAAGTGACATCTGTAGACCCCACATGCTCATGCTCCCACTATCGGCGCATAGGGGGATGCTTTATGTGAGTTGCCCTCATTTTGCCTCATTATATTCCAAGCTTTAATTGTGTTTAGTATTATAGGGTTCTACAGTGATCCGTAATGATTTTCCTCTCGTCTGAAAATAAAAAGTTAATAAGTGGCCATTTTACTTGAGAAGCCTCGATGTCCAGCCAGATTAATTGCGAGTCAGACAAGACCCAATCGGCTATGCAACTTAATAGGGAACTTAACTGATATTTCCTAAATCAGGGAAATCCAGTCCTCCCCTTGCCTGTGGATGCTGTAGCTTCTTCAGCTTAATGAGGGACCGTCTATGATTCCAGATAAAGGAACCCAACCAGCCATATAATTTAAGTAGTGCCAGCCTCGGCAGCATCACCAGAAGCATTCTCCTAGGGTATAGGAAATTCATTTTAATTAGTGCTATTCTACCCAGCCAGGAAATTGGAAGGTCTCCCCATCGCTGTAGGTCCTGCCTTATCCTTTCCAGTAAATGCACAAAGTTAGCTTTGTATAACTGACCAAATACTGGGGTAATAAAAATGCCTAAATATAAGAAACCCTCCAGGGACCACCGAAAGGGAAAGTGGGATCCGTCCAATACTAGCAAGGCCACCCATTGGCATAGTTGAGAAATTAATTTTATAGCCTGAAAATGCACTAAATGTATTAATAACTTGGATTAAATGAGGCATGGACACAAGAGGATTACTGAGAAATAGGAGAACATCATCTGCATAAAGAGTAATTTATGTTTACCTGTACTAAGCCCATATAGCTTCTGCTAGTGGCTCAATTATTAGCATAAATAGCAAAGGCGAAAGAGGACATCCCTGACGGCAGCCCCTATCCACACTGAAGCTATCTGAGCCTAATCCATTGGTAATCACAACTGCTTTGAGATCACTATACTTTTGGTAAACACCTTTCCAACGCCAAACCTTTCCAATGTGTAAAACAAATATGACCATTCAACCCTGTCGATTGCCTTTTCCACGTCTAATGAGACTACTACTCCTGGTATCTTTCCCTGATGACAGGCTTGAATCACATTCAAAACCCTTCTAACATAATTGGATGATCTACGGCCCTTAATAAATCCCGTCTGATCCTCCTTTATGATGTATGGCAATACCCTTTCTAGCCTCAATGCTAATGTTTTAGAGAGGATTTTAAAATCTACATTTAGCAAGGATATTGGTCTGTATGATGTACAATCTTCTGGGTCCTTTCCTTTTTTGAGGATAAGAGAGATGTTCGCCTCTTTCAGCGAAGGCAGGAGACAGCACTGACTGTATGAATAGTTACACATGTCCATAAGTGGACCAGCCAATATTCCTGTAAATTCTTTATAGAGCTCAGCTTGAAAGCCATCTGGGCCAGGCTCCTTACCGCTCTGAAGTTGCCTGATTGCATCAAGTATTTCTTGGATTGTTCGGGGAACATTCAAGACAGATCCCTGTTCCGGAGTTAGGTCCGGAAAGGTCAGGTTTTTAAAAAATGACTGCATCCTCCTAGTCCTGTCTTCGCAATCCTGCGATTTATATAAATCAGAATAAAATTTTCTAAAGGTTGCGTTAATCCTTTTATGATCATGAGTCAGGATACCCGTACTTTCCTTGATAGACATGATAGTTTGAGGGACCTTCTTTTTCTTTGCGAGAAATGCTAAATATCTACCAGGTTTATCGCCAAATTCATATAACCTTTGTTTTGCAAATAATATTTCCCTCTTAGCCATTTGGGTAAACATGGTGTTTAGAGCTGTCCTAAAGGCCGTAATCCTTTATAATTTGATAATATAGGGTCTGTCAGTGTATGCTGTTTCAGCCGCTTTTAAGCAAGCTTTGAGCACACGCTGTTGTTCTCCCTTTAATTTTTTCTGGGTCGCTGAGTAGGAGATGATCAAACCTCACACGTAAGCTTTGATGGTCTCCCACATTATTGATGGGTTGCTAGCCATACCTGAATTCATTTCTATAAAAGTTTTAAATTCTTGAGAGAAGTACTTTACAAATTTACTATCTTTCATCAGAAAGGGGTCCATACACCAATGCCTGGGGAGATGTCTCATTGTTCCTCGCCTTGATTTCCATATGTACAGCAGCGTGTTCAGAAATTGCTATAGTACCTATTTTACCGGATAATATGGAATTTTAAAAAATCGAGGAGGCAAAAAACATATCAATTCTGGTATGACATTTATGTGGATTGGAGTAAAAAGAAAAATCTCTGCCCTGTGGATGAAGGCATCTCCATATATCTACTAGTCCTAATTCTTTGTTCAAATCCATCAATTGTCTAGATCTGGGAGATACTCCTGCAGTACTTTTGGGAATCCTACCTATTTCCGGATCCATAATACAATTAAAGTCTCCCCCTATAATTGTATGACGGGCACCGAGAGCCATCAATTTTGAGAAGGCTTCCGTTATAAATTTAAAAGGATGTGCTGGAGGGGGATATACAAATTTAAGATCCCATTTCCTCTCCATTTATAAGGGCTTTAATCAGAATATATTGTCCAGATTCGTCTTTTATCTGATTTAGGATTTTGAAAGGGAAATTCTTCCGAATAAGAATAACAATTCCCCTGCTTTTTGAGCAGAAAGAAGAAAAAAAGGCCTGATCAAATCCACACTGTCATAATTTCAAATGTTCTTTATCCAACAAGTGTGTCTCCTGTAGGAGAGCTATATCGACCCTTTCTTTCTTGAGGTTTGATAATATTTTCTTCCTTTTGACTGGTGAATTACTCCCCTTGACATTCCAGGTGCACCACTTAACCGACTGATTAACCATAACCGTCCGGACAAGTCCGAGATCCCTCAGGAGGGGAAACCCTATCCAGAACATTCCGAGCATAGAGCATATAAAATTTACAAAAATAATGCTCTTTAATACACTCACATCGATATAATAAAAACTATTTCTAAATAAAAAAAATATAAAACGTATTTAAATGGATATTTTCCCTCTTGTTCCCGGGGGTATCACTTCCTTTCCAACAGTCCATCATATCCTCTCCCAACCAGTGCCCCACCCTTGTCCCAGGCGGTCCTCAATAGGATGAAGAATATTCAAATATACTACAGAGCTAGAGTTAACAGTGAGCACCCTACCTCCTCCCCGCTCCCCCCACTCCCCCACCCACAGGTTACCTTATCCTGCTTTATTTCTGTCTTTAGGAGCGGGGTTGTTTTCCCCTGTTATTTTGTATTATTATATTTAAAGTGTAGTGTCGCTGGGTGGCGTAAGGAGTACTGAATATTTAAGTCCCTTAAACACTTCTCGGCTTCATCAAACGCCTTCCTCTTTTGGACCAGAGCTGGGGAAAAGTCCTGGAATAACATAATCTTGGATCCTTTATAAATCATGGTTTGGGGATCTTTCGAAGGAGGTCAAGTGATAGGCCGGAGTGGGGTGGGGGTGGAGAGGTCAGGAAGAAGATTGCAGGTTAGGAAGGCGGTGCTGAGTTCGAGGGATTCAACTGAGACAAGGTGGGGGGAGGGGAAATGAGGAAACTGGAGAAATCTGAGTTCATCCCTTGTGGTTGGAGGGTTCCCAGGCGGAAGATGAGGCGTTCTTCCTCCAACCGTCGTGTTGTTATGGTCTGGCGATGGAGGAGTTCAAGGACCTGCATGTCCTTGGTGGAGTGGGAGGAGGAGTTAAAGTGTTGAGCCACGGGATGGTTGGGTTGGTTGGTCTGGGTGTCCCAGAGGTGTTCTCTGAAACGTTCGGCAAGTAGGCGGCCTGTCTCCCCAATATAGAGGAGGCCACATCAGGTGCAGTGGATGCAATAGATGATGTGTGTGGAGGTGCAGGTGAAATTGTGGCGGATATGGAAGGATCCGTCGGGGCCTTGGAGAGAAGTAAGGGAGGAGGTGTGGGCGCAAGTTTTGCATTTCTTGCGGTTGCAGAGGAAGGTGCCGGGAGTGGAGGTTGGGTTGGCAGGGGGTGTGGACCTGACGAGGGAGTCACGGAGGAAAAGACCATTCCCTCCATGACTCCCTCGTCAGGTCCACGCCCCCCCCCCCCACCAACCCAACCTCCACTCCCGGCACCTTCCTCTGCAACCGCAAGAAATGCAAAACTTGCGCCCACACCTCCTCCCTTACTTCTCTCCAAGGCCCCGACGGATCCTTCCATATCGACCACAAATTCACCTGTACCTCCACACACATCATCTATTGCATCCGCTTCACCCGATGTGGCCTCCTCTATATTGAGGAGACAGGCCGCCTACTTGTGGAATGTTTCAGAGAACACCTCTGGGACACCCGGACCAACCAACCCAACCACCCCGTGGCTTAACACTTTAACTCCTCCTCCCACTCCACCAAGGACATGCAGGTCCTTGGACTCCTCCATTGTCAGAACATAACAACATGACGGTTGGAGGAAGAGCACCTCATCTTCCGCCTGGGAACCCTCCAACCACAAGGGATGAACTCAGATTTCTCCAGTTTCCTCATTTCCCCTCCCCCCACCTTGTCTCAGTTGAATCCCTCGAACTCAGCACCGCCTTCCTAACCTGCAATCTTCTTCCTGACCTCTCCGCCCCCACCCCACTCTGGCCTATCACCCTCACCTTGACCTCCTTCCACCTACCACATCTCCATCGCCCCTCCCCCAAGTTCCTCCTCCATACTTTTTATCTTAGCCTGCTGGACACACTTTCCTCATTCCTGAAGAAGGGCTTATGCCCGAAACGTCGAATTTCCTGTACCTTGGATGCTGCCTGACCTGCTGCACTTTTCCAGCAACACATTTTCAGCTCTGATCTCCAGCATCTGCAGACCTCACTTTCTCCTTGGGGATCTTTCCCAAGATTTCTGGAAACTTCTAAGAGCATCTGCCTCTCCTTGTAGCTCTGCAACCGTAACAGGAATGGGCGGGGGCGTTGGTTCGAACCGGGCCCACTCCACCCTTACCTGGCCTGATCCAGCCTCCAGATTTAAAAGCTGGAGAAGCCACTATTCAAGAAATGCTGTAAGCTGGCCTTCCTCTTCCCGTTCGGGAAGGCCCAGCAAACGAATATATTTTCAATGACCTCGATTCCTGAGGTCGTCAATGTGATTTTCTAAGGTCTGGACTCACTGTTCGAGAGTCTGGACCTGATCCACGCCGGTTCTGCTGTAGTTTCAGAGGTCGCGGACTTTAGCTCTGCCCCTCTGACTCGGCACTCAATTTCCTTGATGTCTCAGTCGTGCTTTTGTAGCGTGGCTGAGAGTGAGTCCCATTGGCTCCGGGACTCTTCAATGAAGGCATCAATCTTCGCATCGAGTTTAGAGATTATTTTCGCAAGGCTTGCCACTGTAGATAAGTCCCCCGGGGCGGCTGTAACACCTCTGCTGCAGCTGGGGAGGATGGGGGAGGGGTTCCTGCCTGCTGAGAATTGTGGGCTCCCTTCCCTTCAGTCATTTTTACTGGAGATTAAATTGTTTAAATGCAGTTCTAAGTAAGTTATTACATTATGTAAAAACTATTTTGAATGATTTGCTGAGTGTGGCGGGGTGGGTGACCCATTTTGCCCAAGTCTTGGGAGGAGCACTATAGACTCAGACTTGCTGGGTCACCGCCATCTTGGATCCCCCAATTTTTTTCTCTTAGTTGGTGAAGGACTCCCCTTAACATTACAGGTGCACCATTTAAATAAATGGCTAGCCATAGCCATCCAAAACAGTCCGTGACCCCCGTAAGAACCCTACTCATAGCACACCGAGTGAAAACAAGAAACAGTTTGTATAGATTTAAAAATACAACTTCCAGAACTACCAAATCAAAACTTCTAACATCTGCTTCTGCAACATACCAACATATCACACAAGTGAAAGGAGACTTAACCCCTTGCCCACAGGGGGGCGCTCATACCACCCATTAAACCCTCCATGCCTCCTTCTGGCTGGAGCCATGCCCCCACCCCAGACAACACACAGTAAGAAAAAATACGCACATCATACAACAAAAAAGTTGAAAGTGGGCATTCAACCCATCCCATCCATACTGTAACCCTAGGCGCTCCTAGTAGAACAGAAATATATAACCTCTCCCTGCCTTCCCAACTGCACACCCCATCCCATTTCGGAAGAAAAAAACTAAAGGAAATGACAAGGAAAAAAGAACAAAGGATGACAGGAGGGAAGAGAGAAGAGAGAAGAGAGAGAAAAAGAAAAAAACACAATTATGACCCCTACATATATTTAAAAAAACCCTGACAACCAGGTAAACCAGGAAAATTACAGGGAAAAACAAAATAAACATTATTATTCACATTATTCAAGCCAGCCGGTCTATTTTAAAGCACCAAGGAAGTCCTTTGCCTTTTCCGGTGAGTCAAAATTGAACATGGATCCTCTGTAGCTGAAACATAATATTGCCGGATATCTTATGGAATGCTCGATATTCAAGACCCTCAGTTGCCTTTTTACCATGTCAAAGGCCTTCCTCTTACGAATCACAACCGCAGAAAAGTCTTGGAAAAACATAATTCATGATCCTTTATATATCAGAGCCTGTGGATTCTTCCCCAGTGCTCTGGAGGCTTCCAATTTCATTTGCTTGCCTCCATAATGCTGGAGTTGCACTAATACTGGGTGGGGGTGCTGGTCTGATCTGGGCCTGCGCACTGCGACCCAGTGGGCCCGCTCGACCCGCACCCGGCCTGCCTCGACTTCCAGCTTCAAAAACTGTGGGAGCCATTGCTCAAAGAAGCTGACGATCTGGCTTTCCTCTTCCCATTCCGGAAGCCCCACCAGTCGGATGTTCTTTCAACAACCTCGAAAATCGAGATCATCAACCTGCTCCTCCAAGGCCTATACCCACCGTTCCAGGGCCTGGACCCAACCTGCCGAGGATTCCGCCATGTTTTCGGATGCCACGGCCCATTACTCCACCTTCCAACACACTGCCTGAGACGCTGGATCTCCTGGTCATGTTTCTGCAGCATGACCGAGATTGGTTCAAGCCTGGCCCGGGTCTCCTCCTTCACAAACCCCAAGACCAGGCTCTGCTCCATAGTTAGGTCCTCTGGGGTGATCACAGAGGCTGATGCTGTGGCCATGGGCATGTCCATTGTTGCAGGTAATGGTGGGTGGGGGGCGGAGGTGGTTTGTCCCTGCTTGCTATGATCCTCGAGGATCCTTCCTTTGGTCATTTTCCTAACTATCGTAAACTAACACTGAACAATTCTAGGGGTGAAAAATAACTATTTCTACCACATTGAGTAATAAAAGAAGGGTGAGTGCATCACTTTGTCTGGGTTCTGGTGGAGAGCTTAGCAGGGCAGACTACTGGGTTGCCAGCATCTTGAATCCCCATTATTATTCATTTGACTGCTGGGAGTCAACAAGCAACCATTCAAGTTAGGGCTTACAACTGCACATACTGATTTAAAATGTAGGGTAATCGGGCTGTTATTCTGGGAGAGTTGGCATGTTGACCAAAATAACCTTCTTTAACCTCTTCTTCTTGTACTTATTTCTTAGCACAAACATTGTTAGCTATTTCGTTTGTGTTCTTTGGTTGGGCAGTAACCCAGATTCCTCTTTTTACTCAAACTGTAAGTGAACTTGGTAAGGTAATATTCCCTAATGGAGACCATGACAGTTATTATTGCTCACTGTAATAACCCAATTGGTTCATTAAAGCCCTTTAGGGGAGGAGATATGCCATTCTCTCCTGGTCTAAATGTGACACCATGACACACAGGAATGTGACTCATAATTACTATCTAAAATGGCCATGTAACCATTCAGTTCAAGAGAAATTAGGGATGAGTTACAAATATTGGCCTTTCCAGAGATGCTATGAGAGTCTTTTTTATGACACAGGATATTGAAATCTCAGTATAAAAGGTTTACGAAACCAAACTCAAAATTTCATGCAGCTGTCTCATAGCTCCCCAGTGATTAGGAGGCTAACTTTAATAAATTCTTCATGTCCCTAAGACATTAATATCCAAGCCAATAATTCAGAGTTCAGGCTGAAATCTTTTGGTTTAATGGCTTTTAGTTTTAACTTTTGTATAGGCTGTGTACACACATTATGGGTAGAAAGGTAGAAGAGGTAGGCAGGTAGTACAAGAGTCTCCTGTGGCTATCCCCATTTCAAACAAGTACGCTGTTTTGGAAAATGTAGGGGGTGATGAATTCACAGGGGAATGTAGCACCATCAGCCAAGTTTCTGGTATTGAGACTGGCTAAAATGCAATGAAGGGAATGTCAGGTTCCAAGAGATCGATTGTGTTAGGGGACTCTCTAGTCCGAGGCACAGACGTTTCTGAGGTCAGCAGCAAAAAATTAGAATGGTATGTTATCTCCCTGTGCCAGGATCAAGGATGTATTGGAGAGGGGGAAAATTTTCTCAAGGGGAGATGGCCTAGCAGGAGGTCATTGAACACATTGGAGCAAACAATATAGGAAGGGAAATGGATAAGATTCTGAAGGGAGATTACAGAGAGTTAGGCAGGAATTTAAGAAGGAGATCCCCGAGAGTAGTACTATTTGGATTATTCCCAATGCTACGAGCTAGTGAGGGTAGGAATAGGAGGATAAAGCAGATGAATGCATGGCTGAGGAGCTGGTGTATGGGAGAAGGATTCACATTTTTGGATCGTTGGAATCTCTTCTAAGGTAGAAGTGACCTGTACAAGAAGGACAGATTGCACCTGAATTGGAAGGGGACTAATATACTGGCAGGGAAATTTGCTAGAACTGCTTGGGAGGATTTAAACTAGTAATGTTGGGGGAGGACCCAGGGAGATAGTGAGGAAAGAAAGCAATCTGAGACTGGTACAGTTGAGAAAAGAAGTGAATCAAACAGTCAGGGCAGGCAGGGACAAAGCAGAGAACAAGGTAGGACTGATAAATTAAATTGCATTTACTTCAATGCAAGAGGCATAACAGGGAAGGCAGATGAATTCAGGGCATGGTTAGGAACATGGGACTGGGATATCATTAGCAATTAAAGAAACATGGCTCAGAGATGGACAGGACTGGCAGGTTAAAGCTCCAGGATACAAATGCTACAGGAAGGATAGAAAGGGAGACAAGAGAGGAGGGGGAGTGGTGTTTTTGATAAGGGATAGCATTACAGCTGTACTGAGGGAGGATTTTCCCGTAAATAAGAAAGGGATGATCACCTTATTGGGATTGTATTATAGACCCCCTAGTAGTCAGAGGGAAATTGAGAAACAAACTTGTAAGGGGATCTCAGCTATCTGTCGGAATAATAGAATGGTTATGGTAGGGGATTTTACCTTTTCAAACATAGCCTGGGACTGCCATAGTGTTAAGGGTTTAGATGGAGAGGAATTTGTTAAGTGTGTACAAGAAAATTTTCTGATTAAATATGTGGATGTACCTACTCGAGAAGGTGCAACGGTTGACCTACTCTTGGGAAATAAGGCAGGGCAGGTGACTGAGGTGTCAGTGGGGGAGCACTTTGGGGCTAGTGACATAATTCTATTAGTTTTAAAACAGTGATGGAAAAGGATAGACCAGGTCTAAAAGTTGAAGTTCTAAATTGGAGAAATGCCCATTTTGACAGTATTGGGGAAGAACTTTCAAAAGCTAATTGGGGGCAGATGTTCACAGGTAAGGGAGCCACTGGAAAATGGGAAGCCTTCAAAAATGAGATAACGAGAGTCCAGAGACAGTATATTCTTGTTAGGGTGAAAGGAGAGGCTGGTAGATGCAGGGAATGCTGGATGACTAAAGAAATTGAGGATTTGGTTAAGAAAAAGATGGAAGCATATATCAAGTACAAACAGGATAGATTGAGTGAATCCTTAGTTGAGAATGTGTTGCTGGAAATGCACAGCAGCTCAGACATCATCCAAGGAGCAGGAAAATTGACGTTTTGGGTCACAGCCCTTCATCAGGAATCCTTAGGAGCATATAAAGGCAGTAGGAGTATACTTAAGAGGGAGATCAGGAGGGCAAAAGGGAACATGAGACAACTTTGGCAATAGAGTTAAGGAGAATCCAAAGAGTTTTTACAAATATATTAAGGACAAAAGGGTAACTAGGGAAAGAATAGGGCCCCTCAAGAATCAGCAAGTCAGCCTTTGTGTGGAGCCGCAGGAGATGGGGGAGGTACTAAATGAGTATTTGCATCAGTGTTTACTGTGGAAAAAGACATGGAAGATATAGAATGTAGGGAAATGGATGGTGATATCTTGAAAAATATCCATATTACAGAGGAGGAAGTGCTGGATGTCTTGAAATGCATAAAAGTGGATAAATCCCCAGGACCTGATCAGGTGTATCCTAGAACTCTGTGGGAAATTAGGGAAGTGATTGCTGGGCCTCTTTGTATCATCAATAGTCACAGGTGAGGTGCCGGAAGACTGGAGGTTAGCTAATGTCGCACCACTATTTAAGAAAGGTGGTAAGGACAAGCCAGGGAACTATAGACCAATGAGCCTGATGTCTGTGATGGGCAAGTTGTTACAGGGAATCCTGGGGGACAGCATGTACATGTATTTGGGATAATCAGCATGGCTTTGTGCATGGAAAATCATGTCTCAAAAATCTGATTGTGATTGTTTGAACAAATAAAGAGGTTGATGAGGGCAGAGCAGTAGATGTGATCTATGTGGAGTTCAGTAAGGCATTCAACAAGGTTCCTCATAGGAGACTGGTTAGCAAGGTTAGATATTATGGAATATGGGGAGAACTAGCCATTTGGATACAGAACTGGCTTGAAGGTAGAAGACAGAATGTGGTGGTGGAGGATTGTTTTTCAGACTGGAGGCCTGTGACCAGTGGAGGGCCACAAGGATCAGTGCTGGGTCCACTACGTTTTGTCATTTATATAAATGATTTGGATGTGAGCATAAGAGGTACAATTAATAAGTTTGCAGATGATACTACAATTGGAGGTGTTGTGGACAGTGAAGAAGGTAATCTCAGATTACAAAGGGATCTTGATCAGATGGGTCAATAGGCTGAGGAGTTGCAGATTGTGTTTAATTAGATAAATGCAAGATGCTGCATTTTGGGAAAGCAAATCTTTGCAAGACTTACACACTTAATGGCAAGGTCCAAGGGAGTGTTGCTGAACAAAGAGACCTTGGAGTACAGGTTCAGAGCTCCTTGAAAGTGGAGTCACAGGTCGGTAGGATAGTGAAGAAGGTATTTGGTACGGTTTCCTTTCTTGGTCAGAGTATTGAGTACAGGAGTTGGGAAGTCATGTTGCAGCTGTACAGGACATTGGTTAGGCCAGTGGCAGAATATTGCATGCAATTATTGTCTCCTTCCTACCGGAAGTATATTGTGAAACCTGAAAGGGTTCAGAAAAGATTTACAAGGATGTTGCCAAGGTTGGAGGGTTTGAGCTATAGGGAGAGGATGAATAGGCTGGGGCTGTTTTCCCTGGAGCATCAGAGGCTGAGGGGGTGACCTTATAGAGATTTATAAAATCATGATGGGCATGGATAGAATAAATAGACAAAGTCTTTTCCCTGGGGTGGGGAGTCTATAACTAGAGGAGATAGGTTTAGATTGAGAGGGGAAAGATATAAAAGAGACCTGAGGGGCAACATTTTCACACAGAGGGTGGTGCGTGTATAGAATGAGCTGCCAGAGGAAGTGGTGGAGGCTAATACAATTGTAACATTTAAAAGGCATCTGGATAGGTATATGAATAGGAAGGGTTTGGAGGGATATGGGCTGGGTGCTGGCAAGTGGGATTAGATTGGGTTGGAATATCTGGTTGGCATGGATGAGTTGGACTGAAGGGTCTGTTTCTGTGCTATACATCTCTATGACTCTGTTGGTGCACCTTAAACATGCGTATTGATGAGCAATAGACCTCCATTCTGTAGGACTGATAATGTCCCCACAGGATCCTGCTTAGAAAGATTAAAGCACATATAATCCATGTACTAGCATAGATTAATGATTGGTAGATAGAAGAGAGGAGGAATGAATGGGTAAAGCTTACAATGGCAGGCTGTGATTAGTGAGGCAAGGAACAGCATTTGACTCCAGCTGTTCACATCTGATATCAATGGTTTGGAGGTGGGGACCAAATGCAATATTTCCAAATTTGCAAATGATACAAAGCTAAGTGGAAGCTCCAGGAAGATGTAAAGTGACTCAGGAGATTTGAACAGGATGTAGTGAATAGGCAAAAACATAGCAGGTGGAAAATGGGAGATTATCCACTTTGTAGGAGGAACAAATATGCAGAGTATTTCTTAAATAATACAAGGTTGGAATGTATAGTTTAACAATAGGACCCAAGTGTCCATGTCAATAAGTCATTGAATGCTAATATACAGGTGGAGCAAGCTATTACAAAAAGTAATGGAATGTTTTTAATGCAAGGGCATGAGCATACCGGAGTAGTGTCATCTTTCAATTGTTTCGGAGCTTGCTTAAATTGCACCTGGAGCACTGTGTGCTGTTTGGTCTCCTTATCTCAGGAAAGATATTACTGCCATTGAGGCATTGCAACAAATGTCACCAGGCTGATGTCAGGGATGGTGAGAATGTCCTATGAAGAGAAGTTGGGCAAACAGAGCCTGGAATTTCTAGCATTTCAAAAAATAAGATGCATTCTCATTGAAACTTACAAAATATTTAAAAGGGTAGACAGGGTAGATGCAAGTGAGCTATTTCCCCTTCTGGAGGAGTCTAGAACTAAGGGGCATAACTTAAAAATAAGGGAACCCATTTATGTCTGAGATGAGTTATTTTTATTCCAGAGGGTTGTAAACCTTTGAAATTCCCTACCACAGAAAACTGTGGAGGATTCGTCTTTTAGTATATTTAAGGTTGGAAATGATAGATTTCCAGTTACCAGGATGAATGGGATTGGGGATGGGAGGATGAGTAAAAGGCATTGCAGTGTTTAATCAGTCATGATTGTATAGGATGATGGAGCAGGCTCACTGGGCTGAATGGTTGACTTTTGTTCCTATGAGACAGTGTGCCACTGGGAACTTTTACATTGAGGGAAGTATGCCTGATGACCTCTGATTTAATTTAGCTGCAGTTTGTTGTAAAGTTTAAGTGCAGGGCAGCCACAGATATCGAGATCAACATCTCTTCCCTTCCCCACCTCTCCGTGTGAGTGAAAAACAGATAAGTCAAGAAAACTCAAGTGAAGAATTCTAACAGAAAAAGACTTAGGACCACTGGATCAACTACCAAACTGAAGAAATACCACTGTGTGACAAACAACAGCATGTCATCATTACTGAAATCAAAGGAATTGTGAGGGGCAATTTAACCCATTTCTTGTGACTTTTGATCTCTGGAATTTTTTTTCTTTGTGTATACCTTTTCCACCCATGATATCTGTATCAAAATTATTTGCATTTTGTTCACTTTAATCCTGAATAAATGAGGGGTATTTGTATTTTCTAAAGTATTATAGTTTAAGTAATGTAGTAGTCAGTTAGAAATCCTTTCTTTTCTCTGCCATATGTCAAATTAAGCATGTTATAATAGTTATTTGCTGTGAATAACAAATCCTTTTGTCCTGGATAACAGTCAGCCAGGTTAATTGATTCTAAAGGATCACTAGACCTGAAATGTTGATTCTGTTTTCACTCCATATACGCTGCCAGACCTGCTGAGGTTCTCCAGTAATTTCTGGTTTTGCTTCAAGTTGTTCACCTTGGTGGTCTAATGGGAGTTTGCAGTTTGTGATGGTTTGTGAAACAGTGGAGCATGATTTTCGGTGCAGTCTTTGCAGTTAAATTGTGCCAATCATCCTTTATTTCTATCCATATAAAACTACCAAAGAATCTTACAGTTTTTCGGTTGCTTTCCACAACATTATGGAAAAATGAGAACAATGTCTTGACTTTACCATACTTTGCAGTCATCTCTTTTAAGACATGTGAGGTCAGAATAGTAGCTGATTCTTACCAAACCAATTTCTCTACCTTTTAGTTGCAGCACACTTGATTGCTGTTCATCCACTTTTCAGCTGCTGCTGTCAATTTTGCTTTCACAATAATCTTAGAACGGACAGTTATGTCTAAGGATTCACCTTTCCTGCACTCCCCGGATTTAGATGAATGCAATGTGCAATTAACTAATAACGATAAGGAGCTACAATTGTTCTTTGGTCGAGGTTCATAAAATGGAATACGTTTGAAAGAGATTGTTGGTTAGACTATTGACATATTGGCCAGGATTTTATGTTAGGAATAGTGATGACACTGACAATGCTCATCCATAATACCTTTAAGTCAGACAGTACATGAGCAGTTAAGCATAGAAATCTGGAACTGGTGCATCATCGCCCAAGAAAATGTTATTTAAATTTAGTAAATTTCTGTTTCTATAACTAATGGTATAGGAAAGGCTACAGAAATCATTGTTTAATATGTTCTCATAATCATCAGTAGGTAAGAGTGAAATGAAGCAAGGAGAGGCGACACAGAGTTCAAGGTGTAATGTACTGTGCCCCAATCATAAAGCATGAAAGTATGTGATTTGTGTCTTTGTTAGTGTAATGATTGGAACTAGGTGGATCTTATTGAATGGGATCCTTGATTGGCATTGTTAACCTAGGTCAAGTGGGAGCCCTGGATGGCCAATGTGTGTGTGTGTCCATATATATAATAAAGGGTGACTTGATGATGGAATGCCAGCCTCTATGCAGATATTTCAGTTAATCTCTTTCCTGTGCTGTGGTTTGATCAGAAACCTGATTGGAGAAATTCAAACATGCAATTGTTGAATAGTTGGGTTCATATTTGGAAACTGACAACTTTCAGATTTCATTCATTAGCTTTCTCCTGTGAACACCCATCACACATGAAGGTGAAGTTTCTATTTTGTGCAGAATGAATTTCATCACCTCAACTACTGTAGATAAGGGAAAGTGTTAGATAACTGAGTTATCTAAAGATTGAACTTATGGTGTAGTTATTTTAGACATAGAGTGAAATAAACATAATAATAAGAAACAATGTAGAGTGTATTTATTACAAATAATTAAATAAACTATACATCAAAGGTAATTGTTATAAGTTCGGGTACCAATGACTGGTGGCTTAAGATTAGGGGAGATCACTGCAACATTGCTACACTGAGTCCAAAGTCGTCTAATTATGAGCTATTTTTTCAATTCACTCATGGAGCATAGGTGTTACTGGCTGGGCCAGCATTTATTACCCATTCTTGTTGCCCTTGAGAAAGTAGTGGTGAACTGCTGTCTCGAACTGCTACAGTCTCTGGTCTGTAGGTAGATGCACAGGGCCGATAGGAATTCCAGAATTTTGACCCAATGACACTGAAGGAATGACGATATATTTCTAAATCAGGATGGTGAGTGGCATGAAGGGGAACTCCCAGGTGATGGTGTTCCAATGCAGCCCTTGTCCTTCTTGATGGTAGCGGTCATGAGTTTGAAAGGGGCCGTCTAAGAATCATTGGTAAATTTCTGCTGTGCATCTTGTAGATAGTTCACACTGTTCCTACAGTGATTGAGGGATTGAATGTTTGTGGATGCAGTCAGTCAATCAGGCAGCTTTGTCATGGATGGTTTCAAGTAGGAGTTGCACTCATGGAAGCAAGTGGGGAGTATTCCATCATACATCAGGCTTGTGCTTTGCAGATGTTAGAGAGGCTTTGGGTAATCAGGAGTTGAGTTACTTGCTGATGTTCCAAGTCTCTGACCTGCTCTTGTAGCCGTTATTTTTATGGCTAGTCCAGTTGAGTTTCTGGTCAATGGTAAATCCTCAGGATGTTGATAGTAGGGAGCTTAGTGATGAAAATGTCATAGAATTTAAAAAGGTGATAATTAGATTGTCTCTTACTGGAGATGGTCGTTGCCTGGCATTTGTGTGGCACTCACTATGTATCAGCTCAAGTCTGGATATTGTCCAGGTCTTGCTGTATTTGGACATGGACTGCTTCAGTATCTGGAATTGCAAATGGTGCTGAATATTGTACACTCATCAATAAACATCCCCACATCTGACCTGATGATGGTCATTGATGAAGCAGCTGAAGATGATTGGGTCTTGGACACTATCCTGAAGAACCCCTGCAGAGACATAGCAAAAGATAAACCAGTAAAATCTTAGCAAGAAGATGCACTTGCAATACATAACATATTTAATGCATGGTAGCAAAAGTTACAATTATCGTTAACTAATTCAGAATAATTACAAGTAACTAGGAGGCAGGTGTTTACAACTGTCTCCATTGGGACCTTGCTAACTGTTCCTCCACATGACGACGGTGTGACATCATCAGTTTGGGTGGAAGGCTATACATCTCAACATTATTGCTCTATAAAGTGATGTCTGTAACAATTAATGTTCTGGGAAGCTTTGATGATAGATTGAGAGTGTGAATCTAAACGTTCCATTTTAATTTGTTCCAGATGGATTCTCCATGAAGAGCTGTTGTACAACAAAAAGCATAGCCTATTAAAATCAGGAAAGTAATAATTATATTCAATATTTCAAATCTTCATCAAGCAAATGTTAAAACATTACTCTACAGATTTGTTTTATCACTAGAAACTTTAATAATCACGCCATAACTCTTGACAGTTTCACAGAGCCAATATATAAACATAATTTATATTATCTATTTTCTCTTTCCTCTCTTGACACAATAGTTTCACTATTTACAGATGATGGTATCAAGATGGTGCTGCAAATTTTCTTCATTTTCAGAGTCTCAGATATAAATCAGGAACACAAGATAGCCATTCTTGAGTCTGCTTTACCATTCAATTAGGTTACGGTGATCTGAATTTTAATTTCATCTATCTGCCTTGGTTTCATAACGGTTACTATCCTTGCCTATTGTTGTTAGGTTTGAAATTTTGAGTTGATATAGTCTGAAAAGGTACGGAACATTCCATTGACATGTATTCAGAATTTATGCTGAGTTTCTAGGGTTGGAAAATGGGAGCAAACAGCTCAACTCCCCCAAGGACAAGTCTGTTCTGAGTATACCGAATTTAAACTCAGTTGTCCCAGAGCCATAACTGTAGCAAACCTAGCAATGCTGGAACTGAGTAATGTGCACTACTGCAATCAGTTCCTGGGTGCAGAATACATAGCTACCAAATTCAGGCATATCTAAGGATTAGGATGGGAGGGGGGGATCCAGACACTTAAGGAAGAATACAAAGGCAGTGCTATTTTGAAGGTCACATGGGAAGGTATAAAGGGCAGGATGTTTCACCCTTGTAGGCAAAAGTGAGGACTGCAGATGCTGGAAACCAGAGTTTACATCAGAGTGATGCTGGAAAAGCACAGCAGGTCAGGCAGCATCCGAGGAGCAGGAAAATCGACATTTCGGGCAAAAGCCTGATGAAGGGCTTTTGCCCGAAACGTCAATTTTCCTGCTCCTCGGATGCTGCTTGACCTGCTGTGCTTTTCCAGCACCACTCTGTTTCACCATCATGCATAGTGCAGCGCCTGAAGAAATAAGCTTATTTCCATCCCATCACAAAGTTGGTCAAAAATAAGGCTTCCCATTCTAGTTGATCTTATACTGGCCAGCATATTATCAGAATAGAGGGGAATCGAGGTCCTTAAGTGGGCAATAAGTGGTCTAAGGACAACTGGCTTAGTGGGTGTCTTATCTATTGGGGTGTGTGTGTGTGTGTGTCCATCCGTCCGTCCTATCAATAGCAAATGTTCATAGATTGAGTCCTTGCTCAAAGCAGAAAACAACTTCCAGGCACAGCTCTTTACAGGAGTTATTAGTCACCTGATTTGATTCAAAATTGATTGAAAATAAAGTCATGATTTTAACCTAATTTTTTTTTCAGAAATATTAATTGAGTTCTGGTCAGAAAAGCATAATGATGTTTCCTTAAAGATCTTACTCACAAATCTAGTCCCCAAAACTTCCAAGAAAACTATAACTCTGATTCTGACTTCTTCTGCCTAACTAGAACAGGGCGAGGTATTTTCGTGACGGGGTGAAAGGGCAAGGGGAAAGCAGTGAAAATACTAACATAGCATGCAATGTACATGTTTAATGGACTCGTCTGGCCACATGTGGATCTCTTCGCACAGACTGGCAAGTCCCTCTTTGTGATGCAAAAGTTAAGGACTGATGATGTATTTAATACACTAATATTGCAATCAGCAGCATCTATAGTTCGTTTCTGGTGTTAGCCTCACTAGTGAAAACCAGCACATGGGTTAGCAGACAAAAAGGATAATCAAAACATGTTTTTTGAACATTGTCTTGGGTGCCAGGATGAATGTACTTACACTCTCAGGCAGCACTATCAATCCTTGGGATACCACAGTCTTACTGGATACAATTCCCCTTTCACTTATCTCGCTGGGCCATTCCAAGCTGTCCTGGGGTGTTTTGTAAGATTCTTGTCCACTTGCCTGATGTCATTAATGCCAGATTAAGAGGCCCTTGATCTGTTCACTTGACTTTTGGGAATTAAAATAGCCCAGGGCTTTTCCTGGTGAGTGGAGAGTATGTGGGATGCACATTTGGCTGGCCCTTGGACTGGCAAAAAGAAATAAACTAAACAACTTAGCATCAGGGAATATTTGCTTGCTCAGTCTCATTTTCAACCCAAAACAGATCATTCTGTATAAAATTGTAGCTACCTTGTTCACTATTACACTCGTCAATTGTGTAACAGACTTTTTTTATGAGCATTGATATTAAGTATATGAATACATTTTTATTTAAATCTTGTCTTCAGTATGAACGCAAAAACTTGTCAAATGCAATATAATGTGAGAAAATTGTGAGGTTATGCACTTAGGCAGGAAGAATAGAGGTGTTGAATATTGTTTAATGGAGAATGAATGCAGAAAGCTGCAGCATAGATGATTTGGGCATCCATGTGCATAAATCACAAAACATAAGCATCTAATTTCAGATAATAGGGAAGGCAAATGGAATGTTGGCCTTTATGTCAAAGGAATTGGAAATATAAAGTATAAAACTATACAAGGCCGTAGTCAGACCACAACTGCAATACTGAAGAACAATTTTGGGGCCCTTATCTAAGATATACTGGCATTGGAGACAGTCCATAGAGATTCATGAGGCATTCCTAGCTGTGGAGGGACTGTCTTATGAGGAGGACTAGCTTGGGCCTGTACTCATTGGAATTAGGAACAGGTGACCTATTTGAAACATTGAAAATTCTTAGGGACTTGACAAGAATGTAAGAATATAAAAAGCAGGAGTGGGCCATCATGCCCTTTGATCCCACTCTGTTATTCAATAAAACCAAAGCTGATCTTTTTGTGACCTCAGATCCATTTAACTGCTCTTGCACCTTAACCCTTAATTCCTTTACTGTTCAAAAAGTTACCTATCTTAGCATTAAGAACATCCAGTGAGGAAGCCTCAACTGCCTCACTAGGCAGGGAATTCCACAGAGACACAATTCTTTGGGTGAAGAAGTCTGAAATCTGCCTAATTTTGAGGCATGCCCTCTTGTCCTAGTTGCACCCATCAGTGGAAACATCCTCTCTACTTCTATCCTATCTATTCCCTTCATGATTTTATATGTTTCTATAAGATCCCCCCTCATTCTTCTAAATTCCAATGTATATCATCCCAGTCTACTCAGTCTCTCCTCATAAGCCAACTCTCTCAATTCCAGAATCAATCTAGTGAATCTCCTCTGCACACCCACTTGTGCCAGTACATCTTTTCTCAAGTAAGGAAGCCAAAACTGCAAACAGAATTCCAGGTGTGGCCTTACCAGCATCCTATACAGCTGAAAAATAACTTCCCTGCTTTTAAACTCAAACCCTCTGGCAGTGAAGAACAAAATTCCATTTGCCTTCTTAATTACCTGCTGCACCTGCAAATCATTCATGCACAAGGACACCCAGGTCCCTCTCCACAGCAGCATGCGGCAACTTTTTACCATTCAAATAATAGTCCTTTTACTGTTATTCCTACCAAAATGAATTACTTCACATTTATTAACATCGTACTCCATCTGTAAGACCTTTGCCCATTCACTTAAACGAAGCTCTGCCACTCATTTTAGTGTCATCTGCAAACTTTAATAGACAATATGTGGTCCCCGATGCCAAATCATCTCTCAATTGTGAATAATTGCAGTCCCAACACTAAGGCACACCTATCGTCGCTGATTGCCAACTGGAAAGCACTTAGTTATTCCCACTCTTTGCTTCCTATTAATTATTTAATCCTCTATTGACATAACACCACGCATCTTTATCTTATGCAGTAGCTTTTTGTGCGGCTCCTTTTGGAAATCTCGATACACCACATATATAGGGTCCCCGTTGTCCACCGTGCTCGTGATGTCTTCATAGAATTCCAGCAAATTAATTAAGCATGACCTGCCTTGATGAGCCTATTCTGCGGCTGTCCAATGGGACAATTTCTATCTAGATGTCTTGTTATTTCTTCCTTGATAATAGATGCAAGCATTTTGCCAACTACATAGGGAATTATAGACTGGTTAGCTTAACCTATCTTTTGTCTGCCTCCTTTTTTAAACAGTGGTATCACATTTGCTGTTTTCCAATCTTCTGGAATTGACCCAGAGTCTAGTGAATTTTGGAAAATTACCGCGAGTGCTTTTGCCATTTCTCTTGCCATCTCTTTTAGTACCCTGGGATGTATTCCATCAGAGCCAGGAGACTTGTTTACCTTTAGCTTCATTAGCTTGCCCAACACTGCCTTTTTATGGTCATTTCTAGATCCTCGCCTACCTTAGTTTTCTTATCATCAATTACTGGCATGTTACTTGTGTCTTCCACTGTGAAGACCAACACCCAATCCCTGCTCACTGCCTTGACTATTTCCTCATTTCCCATACTTAAATCCCGTTTCTCACCATCTAAAGAACCAATGTTTACCTTAATCACTTTTTCTCATTTTATACATTTAATAGAAACTTTTGATGTCTGCCTTTATATTCTGAGTTAGTTTACTCTCATAACATATCTTCTTTATAGCTTTTTTTGGGGTTTTCTGTTGACCTTTAAAGTGTTCCCGTTGTTCTAGTTTCCTATTGGTCTTTGCACTTTGTATACATTCTCTTTCAATTTTATATCCTCCTATATTTCCTTAGATATTCATGGCACATTAAACCCTTTCCTACAGTCCTTCCTTTTCACTGGTATGTTCTTTTCACTGGTTTATACATTGAAATATTGCTTTGCAAGTCCTCCATTGATCGTCATCTGTTCCACCATAAGGTTAATGCAGAAAGGTTGTTGCCTGTTGTGGGAGAGTCTAGGACCAGAGAGCATAATCTCAGAATAGGAGTCTCCTATTTAAGACCAATGAGGAGAATTTCTTCTTTTAGGGGGTAATGAGATAGATTTTTGATCATTAAGTGAATTGAGGATTATGGGGAAGAGGCAAGAAAGTAGCAAGAAAGCTCAGCACTGTCCCCATGACTTGTCCTACCTGCCTATCTTCTTTTCCACCTATCCACTCCACCCTCCTCCCTGACCTATCACCTTCATCCCCTCTCCCACTCACCTATTGTACTCTATGCTACTTTCTCCCCCACAACCCCCCACCCTCTTCTAGCTTATCTCTCCACCCTTCAGGCTCTCTGCCTTTATTCCTGATGAAAAGCTTTTGCCCGAAACGTCGATTTTACTGCTCCTCGGATGCTACCTGAACTGCTGCGCTCTTCCAGCACCACTAATCTAGAATTGAGGATTATCAGATCAACCATGATCTCACTGAATACTGGATAAACTCAATGGGCTGAATTGGTCTATATCTCTTACATCTTGTGGTCATGGTATGATTTTGTTTTAACATCATTTCATATGATTAGATGTTTTGGGACTAGAGGCTAAATAAATAGGTGTAGCATTGCTATGGATATTCCTGAACACTTTCGTTGGTATTATCTCAACTAATCACATCAGAAAATATTTCTAGGTAAGTAACGAGGTTAGATTCAGTAATATTCTGAAATTAGGATATTCAAATGGATGAACAAAAAACACAGCATTATGACAGGGGACAATATAGTGAGGGGGATTGACAATGTTTTCTGAAGCAAAGAGTGAGAGTCCAGATGGTTTTGTTGTCCGCACAGTGCCAGGGTTCAGGACCTTTGCTCAGGAGTGGCTCCATTTATTGTGGTCCATGTAATTATCAATGATATACACTGGACAAGGAAAGAGGTTCTGCATAATCAATACTAGGAGCTAGGCATCAAAATAAGAAACAAAACTTCAAAGATAATGATTTCTAAGATTACTGCAAATTGCCTTAGGACAAATTAGATTAAAGAGATAAATGTATGAATTAAAAGTTAGTGCGGGAGAAGTGGTTTCTGGTTTATGGGGCATTGGCATTGGTACCTGGGAAAGTGAGATGGTCAATATGTAAACTGGACTGATGTTCTTGTGAGCTTCATGTCAAGGGAAATAGACAGGGTTTTGAACTAAATACCAGGGACAAGGGATCAAATTCAGTAATATGTAGTAAATCATTGGAGACAGGGCATGAAAGAAAACTATTAGTGTGGGAAATGAAAACAGACCAGCACAGGAGGAACAGAAAGTACAGATTAAGAGTTAATCAGCATATAGAGCTAGAGGTTACAAAAAGACTAAAAAGGACAAAACTCAAGGCTATGTATCTGTATGCACATAACATATGAAAGAAAACAGATGAACTCAGAGTCCAGATGGAAATTAATAAATATGATCTGGTAGCCATGACAGGCATGTGACTGCAGGAACATGTGGATTAAGACCTAAATTTTGGGGGGGTATGTGATATTTAGGAAGGACAGTCTTTTGATACAGAATTTGCAACTCCACCCACTCCCCACAAACCACCCAACAAGGTGGGTTTGTGGGTTTTGATGTCCTCTTAAAGGCCCCATTCTGCTGGTAGGGGAATTCATAAAACCAAATGCAAGTTTCTGCGGAGGGCCCTTGTTATCAGGTACACAGTGGCTACTTGAGGTATCCAATATCTGGATTGGGAAAGGGCCCACTGAGAGCCAATACACACCTCAGCCCATTTTTCCAACCCCACTCTCTACAACCTCCATCCAACGTTGTGGTCTGGTTGTCTTGCTGATCCTGGATCTGTATTACTGCCTCCCCCTGGTGGCAGTGACAGCAATGAGAAGCATTGGTTATTGCCACCAAAATTGCAGCCATTTCTCAAAAGGAAACACTATGGGGCTTTTGTTGGCACACTTTCTGGGAGGCAAGACCCCTGCCCCTTTGAGTAAATTCCACCCTATATGTGCAGCATACATTTATCATCCTTGAATTAGATTCTTTTCGTTATATGCTGTTGTCTAACAGACTGAATTGTTGAGGAGGTTTTGAGTCCTGGTTCATATCATTTAAATATGTATTTGCATTGTGGGAATCTAAAACAAACAATTTAGTCAGCATGGACAGGTTGGACTGAAGTGTCTGTTTCCATGCTGTATGGCTCTATTACAGGGAGCTTGAAAAAGATGGAGGGATGGACCTGGTAATTAAAGATGATAGTACAGTGGAGAGGGACAACAAAAAATAGTGCAGTAACAGTTTGGTTAGTGATGGGGAATGATAACCCAAGAAGTGACTTGTGGGACTGGTGTAAAGGCCTCCTAATAGTTGCCACGTAACAGGCAAAGAATATATATTTGAGCAGCACTACTCAATGGTTAACATTGCTGCCTCACAGTGCCAGGGACCTAGGTTCAATTCTGACCTTGGGTGATAGTGTGGACTTTCCTCTGGGTGGTCTGGTTTCCTCCTAAAGTCCAAAGATGTGCAGATTAGGCAGATTGGGCAAATTAACACAGCCATAGTGTCTAGGGATTTGCAGGCTAGGTGAATTAGCCATGGGAAATGCAAGGTTACAGGGAAGGGATGCTCTTTGGACATTCAGTGTGGACTTGATGGGCTGAATGGCCTGCTTCTCCACCATAGAGGTTCTATGATATAATGGAAGCTTGTCAGAAGAGTTTGGTGATTATCATGGAGAATTTTTATTTTCATACAGAGCGAAAATATCAGATAATTAAATGTAACCAAGATAAGGAATTCACAGAAAATTTTCAGGATAGTTTCTGAGATAGCATGTTCTGGTATCAACCAGAGAGCGGGCTATAATAGACCAGATATTGACTAACGAGATAGGACAAAATAATATTTATAGCGAAAGTGCCCTTAGAGTCTAAAACTAATACTTCACACTTAAACACAGATAATTATGAGGGCACGAAAGTTACGCTAGTGAAAGTATTATGAAGGTTAAGATGTTGGAAACAAATATTTAAGATATTTAAATACACGAAACAGATACATTCCAACAAAGCAGAACCCATCATCAATGATTAACTAAATAAATTACAGATAGGAACAAACTGAAAAGGAAAAGCATATAATTGTGTAATATGCAGGTCAGGAGATTAGACAAAAGGTTTAAAAAAAGCAACAACTTAAAAGATTAAAAAGGAGGGAAATTATTTAATCGAGGAAATAATAAAGTTAGCAATTGTCTTACAGAAATTCAGTCTGGGAAATTAATAATGGAAAATAAGGAGATGGCAGAAGAACAGAACAAGTAATTTGCAAGGAATAAGCAAACACCATTGTGCTCTTGGTCAAACATAACTATTCCTTCCTTGGCCCCAGTGTGTAAAAGTATTGACCTTGAATGAACTGGTCAGCAATGTCAGGGCAGTGAGGTGTACAGAACACAAGGAGCCAATGTATTCAGTTTGTGAGGGACTGGGAGTCTGCAGGTCTGTGTCCTGTACGGTGCATGGGTCTATGTGTAATATTTTGTTTTCTGAAGAGCCTCACATTGGTGGGTTTTTCATACCATTCCTCACAGATTGAGAACCCTACCTGGCCCACTGCAACTGTGGTCATGGTTGTTTTCTTTTCAAAAGCTGTTTCCAATATGATGGAAGGCAACAGCAAGGTCTTCAAGTTGACGGGCACCTAGATATTCGAATAACCATCTCATGAATCCCCAAGGCTTCACGTTGCCCCATCTAAAGGAACCTGCAGTTGCTCACCATTCCCATCCATGCTTTACCATGCACCCCTTCTTGCAAACACAGTTTCACCTTTCATAGCTGATAATTTTCCTTCTTCCCCAAGCCTGCAACCCCCAATCCCCTTGAATAGGTTCCTGACTCTCCTTCCTATAGCCAGTGCCCCCTTGTCCCCTCCCCCAAACCGCATTTCCCCTTAGTGTTTCAGGGTAAACCAGGCTGACTGTGGTCCAGTTCCTTGAGCAATCTAACCAGACAGCTCCAGTTGAGAAATGCCCAAGCACCTGTCCAATGCCTGTACATCTCCTGAATTGCATTGACCTGAGATATGGACTGACCATGACCCACTTCCCAGACAGCAGAGGCACAGACTCCCTGACGAAGAAAACTCCAACTGGACACCTGATGTGTCAATCCCCTGGACTGTTACTGGACTCTGATGACTTACCATGCTAATATGTGCTGCCACGGATTTTGGTAAAGACTACTCCCCTAAGATGTGGTTGCTTTCTGCACATGTAGTGTGTCTGTCACACAAGATACTGGCGCACGGTACATCATGAGACTGATGGAGCACACTGCCTCACAGCAAGGTGAACATGGCCATGGACTACTGACCAGCAAGGCAAACTGCCTGGTTTTATGACTGCACTGATAGGCAAGGGAGGGATACTGTCAGTATGCAGATAGGCGCTAAGTGAACAAGGGCTAAGAGAACAAGTGAGCAATTCTAAGATGCAGTCTAAACTAACAGCTGAGTACTTACCCAGGAACATAAACCCTGTGCTCTGAAGTGTAAATCTCAACTTCCTAAGCATCCTACAGGTAGGAAAGGTGCCATGAAGACCCTGAGAGTTTGGCAATTACTGGATGC
This sequence comes from Hemiscyllium ocellatum, assembly GCF_020745735.1. NCBI lineage: Eukaryota > Metazoa > Chordata > Chondrichthyes > Orectolobiformes > Hemiscylliidae > Hemiscyllium > Hemiscyllium ocellatum. The sequence continues at coordinate 48,663,312 of NC_083419.1, forward strand.
CAATGTCAGTGGATGAGGGATGTTGCTAGTGCCCATGGATTGTGCCCAGAGATACTATCTTTTTGGATGTCATTTGGAGCTGATGACAAGCTGAAGTCACCAAGTACCCGCTCTGACTTACTTGTTGAGAATTCTTGGCATCTAGCTCGTTTGGCAGTTTTGCTAAGAAAGAAAGATGAATATTAATGAGGTGAGTTGTGGTGTTATTTAAGCATTCAACAAGCTATAATCTCCCTTAATAGGGAACTTACCAATACCTCGTGAGAATTCCACCTTGATGCCTGGAACTTAGTTAAAAGGTATAGCAAGTCGTTCCCACTGTCGAAATGGGTCTGGCTGCACTTGCATGATTCTAACAGCTTTTTTGCCATAAACCACATCTTTCACATCCCTATAAGATTCCACCCTCTAGGTCAGTTAACACCTGTCATAGAGAAATTATTAGAATCTATTAGTAAAGACATCATGACTGAACATGTGAATAAATTCAATGCAATCAGACAGAATAAACACAGTTTTCTGGATAAGAAATCATGTTTAACCAATTTATTGGACTTCTTTGAAATTGTAACATACTGTGGCTAAAGGGAAATTTGTGGATGTACTGAACCTAGATTTTCAGAAGGCATTGGAAAGGGTTCCATGTCAAAGGTTATTGAGCAATGTAAAGACTTGTGATGTAGGGGGAAACATAGTGGCAAAGATAGCAGATTGGCTAACAAAGAGGAAACAGGCAAAAATCTTGCCAATCATAAAATGATTGGCAAGATGTACCAAGTGGTGTGCCACTGGAATCGGTGCTGGGCCTGTAATTCTTTATAATCTGAAGGGATTGAAGGTATGGTTGCTAAATTTGCAGATGTCATAAATGTAGGTGAAGAGGACAGTGGCAAACTTCAAGACAATATAGATGGTTTAGGTGAGTGAGAAAAATGCTGGCAAATGGAGTATAATGTGGGAAAATCTGGAACTGTCCATTTTGGCTGGAAGAATAAAAATGCATATTATTTCAAATGGTGAGAGGTTGCAGAGATCAGAGATGCAGAGGGATCTCAGTCATGATGCATGAATAATGGAAGGTTAGTCTGTTGGTACAGCAAGTAAAAAAACAAATAGAATGTTCTTGCTTATTGTGAGGAGAATTAAATATAAAAAGTAGGGAGATTTTGCTTCAGTTATAAAGGATATTGATGAGACCACATCTAGAATACTGTGTAGAAATTTGGTGTTTAAGAAAGTTAACAATCACACAACAGGTTTATTTGGAAGCACGAGCTATCGGAGGGTGTTGTGTGATTTTAAATTTTGTACACCCCAGTCCAACACTGGCATATCTGAATCATGATGGCTATTTAAGGAAGGATATAAATGTGTTGGAGGCAGTTCAGAGAAAATTGACTAGACCAATACCTGGAATGGATAGGCTGTCTTATGAGAGAAAACTGGGCAGGCTAAGCTTGTATCCATTGGAGTTTAGAAGAGTAAAACATGACTTGGTTGAAACGTGCAAGATTCTGAGGGTTCTTGACTGGGTGAATGTACAACAGATGCTTCCTATCATGGGAGAATCTAAAACTAGGAGTCACTACTTAAAAATAGGGGACTCCCAATTTATGGCAGAAAGAAAATTCTTTTCATTCAGAAGGTCGAGTGTGTTTGGAACTCTTCTGCAACTTTTAACTATTTGTGTCCCTAAAATAATTCAGATTCTTGATAATTGAGTAAAGATAGCTACAAAGATATGAAGGAGGAGCTGGCCAGAGTTGATTGAAAGGGGAGCCCAGCAGGGAATCCAGTGGAGATACAATGGCAGGAGTTTCTGGGGTAATTTGGGAGGCACAGCAGAAATTCATCCCATTGAAGAAGAAACATACTAAGGGGGGGAAAGGAAACCTTGCTGTCAAGGGCAGTTAGGGACAGCGTAAATGCAAAAGGAAATGCATGGAATGTGAACAAGTTTTGTGGGAAGCCAGAGGATTGGAAAGCTTTTAAAAATCAGTAGAGGACAACTAAAAATAAAGAAAAAAAAAGGGGTGGAGAAGATGAAAATGAAGGTAAGCTAGATAGTAGTATAAAAGAAGACTTCAAGAGTTTTTTTTTAAAAGACATATAAAAGTTACGAGAGAGGCAAGAGTGGGTGTTTGGCTGCTGAAAAAGTACTAATAAGGAACAAAGAAATGGCACAGAATAGAATAGGTACTTGCATCTGTTTTCACAATGGAAGACACCAACAGCATACTAGAACGTCAAGGGGGTAGGGGGCAGAGGTGAGTGCAGTGGCCACCATGAAGGTGGTAGTGCTGGACAAGCTGAAAGGTCTAAAAGACAGACAAGTTACCTGGACCAGATAGACTATACCCAGGCTTCAGAAGGAGATAGCTAAAGAGATTGTGGTAATCTTTCAGAAATCACTGGAGTCAGGAATGCTGCCAGAGGATTGCAAAATGACTAATGTAACATCCCTGTTTAAGAAGGGTGAGAGGCAGGAAATTATAAGCTGGTCAGACTGACTACAGTCGATGGTAGGTCTTATAGTCCATTATTAAGGATGAAATTACAGAGTACTTGCAAATGCACAGGAAAATAGGGCTGTCTCTGCACAGTTTTGACAAGAAGAGGTAATCTCTGACAAACTTGTTGGAATTGAGTGGGTAATGATCAGGTTAGACTAAGGAGAGCCAGTGGAAGTGATTTATGTGGATTTCCAGAAAGCATTTGACAAGGTCTGACCTTGTATCTGAACTCACACCAGAATCCCACCCATCTGTCATTCCTGTGTGCACTGATCTATGTTTAAAATCAGATTGAAGATTTGTAGCTCGTGTATCCGTTGTTGTGGTTCTGCTCGCCGAGCTGGAAGTTTTTGCTGCAAACGTTTCGTTCCCTGGCTAGGGAACATCATCAGTGCTGTTGGAGCCTCGTGTGAAGCGCTGCTTTGATGTTTCTTCCGGTATTTATATTGGTTTGTTCTTGCCGCTTCCGGGTGTCAGTTTCAGCTGCAGTGATTTGTATGTGGGGTCCAGGTCGATGTGTCTGTTGATGGATGTTCTTGCCGTTTCCGGGTGTCAGTTTCAGCTGTAGTGGTTTGTATATGGTGTCCAGGTCAATGTGTCTGTTGATGGAGTTTGGGGATGAATGCCATGCTTCTTGGAATTCTCTGGCTGTTCTCTGTCTGGCTTGTCCTATGATAGTGGTGTTTTCCCAGTCAAATTCATGTTGCTGGTTGTCTGAGTGTATGGCTACTAGAGATAGCTGGTCGTGTCGTTTTGTGGCTAGCTGATGTTCATGGATGCGGATTGTTAGCTGTCTTCCTGTTTGTCCTATATAGTGTTTTGTGCAGTCCTTGCATGGTATTTTGTAAACTACGTTAGTTTGGCTCATGCTGGGTATTGGGTCCTTTGTTCTAGTGAGTTGTTGTCTGAGCGTGGATGTTGGCTTGTGTGCTGTTATGAGTCCTAAGGGTCGCAGTAGTCTGGCTGTCAGTTCTGAGACGCTCCTGACGTATGGTAGAGTGGCTAGTCCTTTTGGTTGTGGCATGTCCTCGTTCCTCGGTCTATCTCTTAGGCATCTGGTGATAAAGTTGCGTGGGTATCCGTTTTTGGCGAATACCTTGTATAGATGTTCCTCTTCCTCTTTTCGCACCAATAGAATAAACAACACACTAAGGAATCTACAAAAAAAAAACGGACAGATAACCAAAGCGGACCAGCAAAGAATGAAACCTGAAAGCAACAACACCCCCAGATTCTATGGACTACCCAAAGTACACAAACCAGACATCCCACTCAGACCCATAGTATCACTACCAGGGACACCAGCATACAAACTGGCCAAAGAACTACAACAAAAACTGAAACACCTAGTCAGCGGATCCAAACACTCCATACAATCAACACAGGAATTCTTGGACGTCATCAGGAATACACACATAGACAAAGAAGAAACCATGGTATCATTCGACGTGACGGCACTGTTCACTTCAATTGACAAAACCCTAGCCAGAGAAACAATAGCCAACCTACTGGACATACATAACAGAACACAGGAGGCCGAACATATCAACAAGGACGGCATACTTAAACTACTGGACCTGTGCCTCACCACACACTTTACATTCAACAATCAGATATACGAACAAATCAACGGAACACCCATGGGATCACCAATCTCGGGACTCATAGCAGAGGCAGTTATGCAAAGGTTAGAACATACAGCCATACCACAAATCCAACCCAAACTCTGGATCAGATATGTTGATGACACCTTTGTAATCATCAAAAACACAGATATAGAAAAAACACACCGAATCATCAACGCCACACTCACAGGAATCCGATTCACACGAGAAGAGGAAAAGGATAGCCAACTCCCATTCCTAGACGTGTTAGTAGAGAGAACACCCAACGGAGAATTCACCACAAGGGTACACAGGAAACCAACACACACAGACCAAGTCTTAAACTATGAAAGTAACCACCCCAACACACACAAACGAAGCTGCATCAGGACACTATTCAAAAGGGCCACAACACACTGCAGTACACCAGAACTGCGAAAAGAGGAAGAGGAACATCTATACAAGGTATTCGCCAAAAACAGATACCCACGCAACTTTATCACCAGATGCCTAAGAGATAGACCGAGGAACGAGGACATGCCACAACCAAAAGGACTAGCCACTCTACCATACGTCAGGAGCGTCTCAGAACTGACAGCCAGACTACTGCGACCCTTAGGACTCATAACAGCACACAAGCCAACATCCACGCTCAGACAACAACTCACTAGAACAAAGGACCCAATACCCAGCATGAGCCAAACTAACGTAGTTTACAAAATACCATGCAAGGACTGCACAAAACACTATATAGGACAAACAGGAAGACAGCTAACAATCCGCATCCATGAACATCAGCTAGCCACAAAACGACACGACCAGCTATCTCTAGTAGCCATACACTCAGACAACCAGCAACATGAATTTGACTGGGAAAACACCACTATCATAGGACAAGCCAGACAGAGAACAGCCAGAGAATTCCTAGAAGCATGGCATTCATCCCCAAACTCCATCAACAGACACATCGACCTGGACCCCACATACAAATCACTGCAGCTGAAACTGACACCCGGAAGCGACAAGAACAAACCAATATAAATACCGGAAGAAACATCAAAGCAGCGCTTCACACGAGGCTCCAACAGCACTGATGATGTTCCCTAGCCAGGGAACGAAACGTTTGCAGCAAAAACTTCCAGCTCGGCGAGCAGAACCACAACAACTGATCTATGTGGGTCTGGCAATGCCTTTATTTTAATGTTGTCAAGCAAATCATCACATCTGTCCATGAAACATCCCTCAGGTTCTCTCTCTATTGATTAGCCAAACCCTTGCCAGTTGTTCATGTTTAAACTGTCTTCCTCCATGTGTGTTCTGATTTTCACATCTACCACCAACCTTCCTCCTCCACTCCTCCCCTCCCCCCCCCCCACACACACACACACACACACACACACACTTGTACTGGTGATAAATTTAGGGAAAGACAACTACAAATTTGAGGAAGCTCCATTTCCTGTCATACACAGGTGGGTTGCAAATCTCCCCATGCCAGGCAGTTATCTAGTACAAGTAACATACCAGTGTGCTTCAATGATCCCCATGCTGGACATGTTGTTCAACTTATTAAGCAACAGCAGAAAGATAGATACATTAATAAACTAGCATTTTCTGCATAGCTTTCCATGCTGGGCTGACAGAATGTACCAGTTTTTGGTGTCTGGGCTGGTTATGTGAGGCAGATTCAGAATTTCATTTTATGAACCATTTCAGCTGATCTGGCAATGTCTTTATTCAATGTTCCATTCTTGTGATATGTTCCCTTCAAGATTTCACTCTTCCAGTTAGTTCAACTCTCCTGTCTATTCTCCCCATATTTCGAAAACATGTTCTCAGTTATTTGTCTGTTTCTATGTTTAACTCGAATATTTCTGTCCCTGTGTATGTTTCCCTGGCCTTGGATTTTGGCTCCCTCATCTATTGAGTACTGCATTGTGAAGCTCAGAAACAATGAAATGTATTGGGCTGTTGTTCACCTCCTCGTCTGTCCCATGTTGTGCTCCATGTTGGACATGTCTTTAAAATTTTGTCTGTGCCTGACCACTGAATGTCTGTTTGTGTGGTCAGTAACATAAGGAATCCTCTTGGGTATTATTGTAAAGGACCAGGCATCTAACTTTTAGCTGAGGGACTTCTGACTGACTCCTGTTATTGAAAAGTCAGTAGAGGTGCTGGAGATAGTTTGCTGGAGGTTGTGCTGTAAGCTGCCTCAAACATTCAGGGAGACTTGAGGATTAGGTGGCCCGACTCTGGATGGAGCACGAAGACTCTAGTTACAGCATCTGGGTCTGCAACATGAACAACAAATGGAGCAGAGGCTGCAGAGAAGGAAAACATGAGTGTGTTTGGGGAAAGGGATCTGATGTATTCACTCCATGTTTTCCAAGAATAGCTGGAAGTGCTGGATATCTTGAAACAAATAAATCCCTAGGACCTGATCAGGTGCACCCAAAAACTCTGTGGGAAGCTAAGGAAGTGATTGCTGGACCCCTTGCTGAGATAGTTGTATCATCGATAGTCACAGGTGACGTGCCGGAAGACTGGAGGTTGGCTAACATGGTATCACTATTTAAGAAAGGTGATAAGGACAAGCCAGGGAACTATGGACTGGTGAGCTTAATGTCAGTGGTGGGTAAGTTGTTGCAGGGAATCCCGAGGGGCAGGATTTACACGTATTTGGAATGGCAAGGACTGATTAGGAATAGTCAACATGGCTTTGTGTGGAGGAAATCATGTCTCACAAACTTGATTGACTTTTTTGAAGAAGTAACAAACAGGATTGATGAGGGCAGAGCAGTAGACATGATCTATATGGACTTCAGTAAGGTGTTCATCAAGGCTCCCCATGGGAGACTGGTTAGCAAGGTTAGATCTCATGGAATACAGAAAAACTAGCCATTTGGATACAGAACTGGCTCAAAAGTAGAAGAAACAGTGTGGTGGTGGAGGGTTGTTTTTCAGACTGGAAGCCTGTGACCAGTGGAGTGCCACAAGGATTGGTGCTGGGTCCAATACTTTGCGTCATTTATATAAATGATTTGGATGTGAACACAGGAAGTATAGTTAGTAAGTTTGCAGATGACATCAAAATTGGAGGAGTTGTGGACAGCGAAGAAGGTTACCTCAGATTACAAAAGGATCTTGATCAGATGGGCCATTGGGCTGAGGAGTGGCAGATGGAGTTTAATTTAGATCAATGAAAGGTGTTGCATTTTGGGAAAGCAAATCTTAGCAGGACTTATACACTTAATGGTAAGGTCCTAGGGAGTGTTGCTGAACAAAGAGTCCTTGGAGTGCAGGTTCATAGCTCCTTGAAAGTGAGTCGCAGGTAGATAGGATAGTGAAGGAGGTGTTTGGTATCCTTTCCTTTATTGGTCAGAGTATTGAGTACAAGAGTTGGGAGGTCATGTTGTGGCTGTGCAGGACATTGGTTAGGCCACTTTTAGAATATTGTGTGCAATTCTGGTCTCCTTTCTATTGAAAGGATGTTGTGAAAGAGTTCAGAAAAGATGTACAAGGATGATGCGAGAATTGGAGGATTTGAGCTATAGGGAGAGGTAGGATAGACTGGGACTGTTTTTTCTGGAATGTCAGAGGCTGCGGGGTGAGTTTAGAGGTTTGCAAAATCATGAGAGACATGGATAGGATAAATAGACAATGTCTTTTCCTGGAATGGGGAAATCCAGAACTAGAGGGCATAGGTTTAGGGTGAGAGGGGAAAGTTACAAAAGAGACCTAAGGGGCAACTTTTCACACAGAGGGTGTTGTGTGTTCGGAATGAGCTGCCAGAGGAAGTGTGGAAGCTGGTACAATTGCAACATTTAAAAGGCATTTGGATTGGCATATGAATAGGAAGGGTTTGAAGGGATATGGGCCGGGTGCTACTAAGTGGGACTGGATTGGGTTAGGATACCTGGTCAGCATGGACGAGTTGGACCAAAGGGTCTGTTTTCGTGCTGTACATCTCTTTGACTCTAATAGCATCCTAAGCTACACTTAACCCAGGAGCAGAGTGTGAGGGGACCCTGATTGAACAAGGAGCAGGTCACAGAGTGGTGTCAACACCTTCAACACGATCTGCAACTTCACACCAGTGGGAGGACAGTATTGCCAGTTCACAATTTCATTCAGCTTCAATGATCTGGAACTTTCCAGGCAGGAGTGAGTGACAGATTATTCTGAAGTTGAATATGTGGCCCCACATTCCTAATGAAAAGCTTATGCTCAAAACATCAACTCTCCTGCTGCTCGGATGTTGCTTGACTGGCTGTGCTTTTCCAACATTACAACTTTTGACACTGAAGCCAGGGAATCAACCCTGGTTCAATGGAGAGTGCAGGAGGGCATGCCAGAAGCAGTACCAGGCATACCTAAAGATGAGTGTCAACCTGGTGAAGCCACCAAATAGGATCACATGCATACTAAAACAACATAAGCAGTAAGTGATAGACAGTGTTAAGTGATCCCACAGCCAATGGATCTGATCTAAGCTCTCATCCAGACATGAAGGTGGTGGATGCTTAAACTCACTGGAGGAGGCAGCTCCAAAATATCCCCATCCTCCATGGTGGAAGAGCCTAGCACATCCATGTAAGAGGTAAGGCTGCAGCAATCTTCATCCAAAAGTGCCGAGTAGATGATTCATCTTGGCCTCCAGTGGTCCCCAGCATCACAGGTACCAGTCTTTAGCCAATTCAATTCAGTCCAAGAGATGTCAAGAAATGGTTGGAGGCACTGCTTACTGCAAAGGCTATGGGTCCTGACAATATTCTGGCAATAGTACCGAGACTTGTGCTCCAGAACTTGATGCTCCCTTAGCCAAGCTGTTCCACTATAGTTACAATCCTGGCATCTACCCAACAGTGTGGAAAATTGCCCAAGTATTTCCTGTACATAAAAAGCAGGACAAATCCAACCCAGCCAATTACCGCCCAATCAGTCTCCTCTCCATCATCAGTAAAGTGATGGAAGTTGTCACCAAAAGTGCTATCAAGCAGCATCTGCTCAGCAATAACCTGCTTAGTGATACCCCATTTGGGTACTGTTAGCATCACTCAACTCCTGACCTCATTACAGCCTTGGTTCACACGTGGACAAAAGAGCTGGATTCCAGAGAGGAGGTGAAAGTGACAAACCATCACATCAAGACTGCATTTGACCAAGTGTGGCATCAAGGAGTCCTAGCAAAACTGGAATCAATGGGTTTCAGGAGGCAAACTCTACAGTGGTCACAGTTATACCTTTCACATAGGAAGATGGTTGTGGTTGTTGGAGGTCAGTCATCTCAGCTTCAGGACATCTCTGCAGGAGTTCTTAAGGATTCCTCAGAAAATGGCCCAACCGTTTTCAACTGCTTCATCACCGACCTTCCTTACTCATAAAGGTCATAAAGTCAGAAGTGGGGATGTTCGATGATCGTGCAATGTTCAGCACCATTCGTGACTCCTCTGATCTGATTCACTGGTTGTGAGATTGCTTAGCTAAGTCTATCAGTTACTGCTTATGTTGTTTTGGCATGCATGTAGTCCTATTTGTGGATTCTCATCTTCAGGTATGCCTGGTGCTGCTTCTGGCATGCCCTCCTGCACTCTCCATTAAACCAGGGTTGACTCCCTGGCTTGATGGTAGTAGTAGAGTGGGAGATATGCTGGGCTATGATGTTACAGATTAGCCCTAGTTCAATTCTTCTGCCTTTGATGACCCACAGCGCCTCATGGATGCCCGGTATTGCGTTGCTAGGTCTGTTTAAAGTCTATCCCATTTAGCATGGTGATAGTGCCACACAACACAATGGAGGCTATTTTGAATGAGAAGGTGAGGCTTCGTCTTCACAAGGACCGTGCGGTAATTGCTCTTACTGATGCTGTCATGAACAGATCCATCTGCAACCAGCAGATTGGTAAGGATGAGGTCAACTATGTTTTGCCCTCTTGTTAGTTCCCTCACCACCTGCCACAGACCCAATCTATTAACAATGTCCTTCTTTGAAAGGATCAAACAAAAACATTTTTGATAGGTGGATAAGGGTATTACAAATAGAACAAACATATGATGTTCTTTGACAGACAATTATTTTGAAAGAATTCAAAAATTCACTTCCTGAAGTAGTGATAACTCATGTGGAAGTGCAGAGAGTTAAAATCGCAGGACTATCAGCAGAAATGGCTGATTAGTATGAGTTGGTTCATAAATCAAAGTTTGGCTTCCGACGTCAATTTCAGCCAGTGAGGGATAGAAATTTGGGTAAAGAGAAATCCCCAGGTGATAAGGGAAAAGGAGATCTCATTAAAGATAGTTTGCCACAGGGTTAAAAAGGAAACCCAAGAGAGAGAAAGAGAAATGGGAAAGCTCAGGGGTTTTCGCAGCAATAAAATGAGAGTTATGAAGTCACAGTGTTGGTGGTTTAGAAAAAGCACTGGGAGGACAGTTGTGGAAAAACAGGATAAGCCAGTGAGTTTTGTTGAAGTGGGAAAGGAAAGCTAAAAAGCTGCAATAGAATGTGCGACTGATTTGGTTGGTTGAGAAGATGCAGATCTCTTAAAGAATTTACTTGTGAAAGTAATATTTACTCACACATGCCAAGAGGAGCAGATAAAGAAATTAAAATCAAGAGAAATGGGAGCATATCAATCATTGATGGTGAGAGTGAAGGAGATATGTAATTCAGAAGGACGATGGCCAGAAAACGTGGTAACATGTGGAATTCATGATGAGATGAGGAGTGCTCTATTATATAAAGTGAGGTTGGAGTATTCGGTGAGAAGTGGTGACTGGAGGAAGTCTCAGATCCAGGAATACAATTTGTCCTTGGTAATGATAGTTGGACCATGAGTGGGAGTGATACCTACTATGATTGAAAAGCCAGTGGAAAATCAGGCAACTGAGGTATTAAAGGAAATGTTACTGACTATATGATAACAAGGTCACATAGTCCCAGATTGAAGCAGGGGGGAAAAAAATCAAAGAATAAAAAGAAGGAAGTTGAAGTACAATTATCAGAGACCATATTTGATCAAATGGTTGAGAAAAAACAAGAGGAGTGGAGGACAAAGGGGATATTTTTAGTTCAGAGAAATTAACTTAAATTATTTTTAAAAAATCAAAACTAAAGCAATTGATTCTACACATAAGAAGAATCTGAGTGTATCCCAGAACATTTCTTTCTTTAAAATGACATCTTGATGAGGAAATGGAGAACTTCATATATTCAGATGGATATGAAATGGGCAAAAGGTCATCAAGTTGTATACCAGTGGGCTATAAAAGGAAGTGTCATGTGTAGCACGTGAATTACCAGGTGGTCATTTGGGAGTAAGAAAACGTAAGTCAAAATCAAAGAACATTTTTACTGGCCTGGCCTGGACTGCATAAGGATGTGGTTGGAGTTTTCCAGACCTGTCACATGTGTCAGGTAATTAGAAAATTTCAGGCAGTGATTAAAAACAAAACCTTTAATACCCATTCCCATATTTGAGAAACATTTTACTTGATCACATGGCACCCGTACCTAAAACAAAAAGTGGGAATCAATAATTCTTGACCATAATTGATGTGTCCACTAGATTTCCAAAGGCCACTTCATTATGCAATATCATAGCTAAAAGGACTATAGAAGAGTTACTCAAATTTTTCACTAGATACGGACTAATACCAGGATACAAATCAAATCAAGGGTCAAATTTTATATTAAAATTATTCAAGGAAGTTATAGATAGCTTGAAAATAAAATCAAATCCACTGCATACCATCCACAATTGCAGGAAGCATCAAAATGGTGGCATCAACTTTAAAGACACTATTGAGGGCTTATAGTCAAGATTATCCAGAGGATTGGGATAAAAGAATTCCATTTGTACTTTTTGCAATTAGGAATGCACCAAATGACTCTACCAAATTTTGTCTATTTGAATTTTTTTTTGGGCATGAAGTGAGAGGAGCACTGAAATTAATTAAGGAGAAATTGGTGAGTCAGAGACCAAATATTTGGACTTTAGGTCAAAGGAAAGATTAAATAGAGCAGGTGAACTGGGTAGACAGCATTAAAAAGTAGTAGGGCATATGATGAAACACGAGGCAAACAATAAATCAAAAATTTGCAATTTTGCGAGTGGAAGTGTTAGTGTTATTTCCAGTGGTAGGTGAACTTTTCAAACCAAGGTTTGGTGGGGTGAATTATTTGATAAGAATGCCAAATAGAAAGAAATCTCAGAATGCGTCTTGTGAATATGCTCAAAAGGTATTTTGATAGGGAAGTAAAACAAACAGGCAATGTGTTACTGATTACAACACAGAGTGAAGAACCGATTTTGGAGGATTCTAAATTGGACATTCCTTAAATTAAATTGATAATGACAAAGTTCTCAAAAATTGGGCTAAATTATTGAGTTACCTTCCAAATGACAATCAGAATGACCTGAAAGAGTTATGACAATCACATGGGAAGTACAAATCTAGATATAGATATCGGAAATGCCGTCCCAATTAAGCAACATCCTTAACCCTCCAAAGTTGGCAGAGTTCAAACAGAGATTGAATGCATGCTCAAAGACAACATAATGGAAGTGAGTTGCAGTGAATGGAGCTCACTCATAATAATTGTGCCAAAACCAGATGGTATCCAACGATTATGTGTGGACTTTCGCAAAGTCAATGCAGTTACAAAGACTGATTCCATTTCTTAGTCCACATTTGTAAGTCTGTACTGAGAAGCAACTTATATTTCTAAGTTGGACTTACTCAGAGGATAATGGCAGGCACTTTTATCTGAAAAAGCAAACACAATTTTGGCTTTCAGGACACCAATTTAAAGTCATTCTATTTGATATGAAAAATGCGCCAACCACCTTTCAAGGACTAATCAATTAACGCAAGGTTTGTGAAGGTTTGTAGCGCAGGTTGAGGTTTAGGGTGTAGGTTTGCTCGCTGAGCTGTAGGTTTGATATCCAGACGTTTCATTACCTGGCTAGGTAACATCGTCAGTGGCAACCTCCAAGTGAAGCAAAGCTGTTGTCTCCTGCTTTCTATTTATATCTTTGTCCTGGATGGGGTTCCTGGAGTTTGTGGTGATGTCATTTCCTGTTTGTTTTCTGAAGGGTTGATAGATGGCATCTGGATCTATGTGCTTGTTTATGCTTTTGTGGTTGGAGTGCCAGGCCTCTAGGAATTCTCTGGCCTGTCTTTGTTTAGCCTGTCCCAGGATAGATGTGTTGTCCCAGTCAAAATGGTGTTTTTTTTTCATCCGTGTGTAGGGCTATGAGGGAGAGGGGGTCGTGTCTTTTTGTGGCTAGCTGGTGTTCGTGTATCCTGGTGGCTAGCTTTCTGCCTGTTTGTCCTACGTAGTGTTTGTGGCAGTCCTTGCATGGAATTTTATAGATGACGTTGGTTTTGTCCATGGGTTGTACTGGGTCTTTTAAGTTTGGTAGTTTTTGTTTGAGAGTGTTGGCGGGTTTGTGTGCTACTAGGATTCCGAGGGGTCTCAGTAGTCTGGCTGTCATTTCCGAAACTTCTTCGATATATGGCCTCATAGCCCTACACACGGATGAAAAAAAAAAACACAATTTCAACTGGGACAACACATCTATCCTGGGACAGGCTAAGCAAAGACAGGCCAGAGAATTCCTAGAGGCCTGGCACTCCAACCACAACGCCATAAACAAGCACATAGATCTAGATGCCATCTATCAATCCCTCAGAAAGTGAACAGGAAATGACATCACCACAAACCCCAGGAATCCCATCCAGGACAAAAATATAAATAGAAAGCAGGAGACAACAGCTTCGCTTCACTTGGAGGTCGCCACTGATGATGTTACCTAGCCAGGTAATGAAATGTCTGGATATCAAACCTACAGCTCAGCGAGCAAACTTACACCCTAAACTAATCAATTAAGTCATTTCTGGAATACCCAATTGTATCACATCATAGACCTGGTGATTTTTAGTCACATGGAACAAACATTTGCAACATCTATTGGAACTGTTCGATTGACTTTGGGAGGCAGTTTTGGTGATAAACCTGACTAAGAATGATTTGCAAAAGCCCAAGTCACATTCCTGGACCATGTCTTTGGACAGGGACAAATGCACCCATGAGATATGAAAACAAGGAGAATTGGGTAGTTTCACATACCTTCAGTGAAGAGGGCAGTACTACGCTTGTTGGAATTGAGTGTATTCTATCAGAGGTTCGTACTGAATTTTAGCACTGTAGTTGCTCCACTGACTGAATTATTAAAGAACTGCAGAAAATTTCAGTGGATGGCGAACTCTCAGAAGGCACTTGACAGTTTGAATGCTGTGTTAACCACTGCCCCAATATTATGTAAGAATGCAAAGCCATTCAAGGTGGCTATTGATGCAAGTGATGTGGGTGTTCGGTGCTTACTCTTACAAGAAGGCAACAAGAAGATAGAAAGATCTATTGTGTCATTTTCCAGAAAATTGAATGATCATCAACAGAAATATTCCACAATTGAGAAGGAAACCTTGAGCTTGGTGTTGGCGTTACAACATTTCAACATTTATATTGTCAGTGATGTGTCTAAGACAATTATATATACAGATCGTTACTCATTAAAATATTTGGAAAACTTTAAGGACAAAAATTCAAGACTGTTTAGATGGAGCTTATTATTGCAGCCATTCACTTCGAAAATTAAACACCTGTCGGGATGTGAGAATGTAAGTGCCAGAGCATTGTCACTGTTTTGATGAAGAAAGACAGAGGCAGTCAGTGGTGGAAATAGATAGACTGCAAAAGATTGGAGTGGGGAATGTTTGCATGCTTAGAGTCAATGTAATGTTTCTACATTGTTTTGCACTAATAGAGGAAGACTTAGGGTTTTTACAAATGAATCTTTGTAATTTGGTATTCATTCTTTTTTAATGGGGGAGAGGTGTGACAAAATTATAGCTTTAAGAGGTTATTTTGGCCTTTTTTAAAGAAAAAGACGACATTGTACGTGAGGTGAAGAGCCGTCTGTAAGAAAATGAACAGCTTGAGGGGCTTTGGGCCTTTTTTTCAAAAGTTGAAACACCAGAAGCAGGTTTATTTTAGTTTATTTTAGTTTTAGGTTTAGCGGTAAGCAGACGCTATTGTGGGCTTGAAGAAGTAGTTATCTTTCCCTCTCACATTACAGCTAGAAGCTGGGGTCTCTCACTGCTGTTGAGTTACCCGTGAGCCAAATCCATTTGTTTTCTTCATTTTCCTTTTTTGCCAAGGGGTATGTTTATGAGATGTTACTTTATTGGAACAGTTAATTAGTAATAATTACAATTATTCAGTTAAGTTTTCTAATATAATTAAGTCCTTCTAAGTTCTTCTTTCTTTCATTTGATTTTTAACTGTAGTGTTTTAAAAAAAATTATTTTTGCTTAACATTGCATAGCTTGACCAGTTGCATTGCCTCGAGAACACAGCACTTTACCTTAAACAAAAGTTAGGGTCTAGGCTACCTTCTTAAAATATTTTGATGGGGTCTGGTCTGGTCCATAACACACAACACCATGTATTTTCAAATCTGTATCATTATCCATTTTAACTTCAATCCATCGGTCATTGAAAATCTTATGTACAATTTTGCCATCTCCAGATTTGACTATTACAATTGCTGATCCCATCTTTGACTCTCTATTCCAGTTCATCCAAAATTCTGCTGCCCACATCCTAACCCATTGCTTGTCCAAGTCCTCAACTGTAAAAATTCACATCCTAGTGTTTAAATACATTCACAACCTCACCCTTTCTCCACTCTAGAATACGCTGCAGAATTTTCTGTTGCTCTAATTCTGCCTTTTTCACGTGTCTAATCCCCACCTCAGTCAAAGATCCGTGGTAAATCCCACGCTCTGGCATTCTTTCACTGAGCCCTTCAGTGTCTTTGCTGCAAATATTTCATTTTTGGGAACCAATTTTATTTCTATTTCTGATTCTCCTGAGATGGTGGCAATGACACTTCACTCGTTACAGCTGGTGGGACCTTGGTGAGTACAGGCCATTCTGCAATAATGCATGTTTTGTTAACATGAATTTGCTATAATATGATCAACGATTTGGGGACACTGTTTCCAAAATGTGAACTATTAAAACATGTGTAGGCTGTAATGTGATTACATCGCCAACATTTTAAGCACTGTTTCTAAAGCACATTTTTCCCATAAAAATGGTGTTGCACAAGAACGCAACCATCGTATTATAGATGTACTGATGTCACAAAATTGTCTTGAAAACTGAGCTTGAAAACTGTTTCCAAATTAAGATTGAGACTTTTTTTGTTTCATTATGTTTCTTTAATACATATTGAGATGACTGCAAGTTGTCTTTATGGCAAGAACCTCATTTATCACATTCACATTTTGATAAACAATGTGTTTTTCATGTTTTTCCATCATGTCTGGGTGTGACATATTCCTGATGAAGGGCTTTTGCCCGAAACGTCGATTTTACTGCTCCTTGGATGCTGCCTGAACTGCTGTGCTCTTCCAGCACCACTAATCCAGAATCTAGATAGATGCTTAGAGTTACACAGAAGACGTCCTTAAGCTTATTATGCCTGCATCAACAAATCAACACTAGTTTCACTTTCTAGCACTTGGCCTATCGCCTTGAATTTTATGGCATTTGAAGTACCTGATTCCAAGTATTTTGTAAAGGTTAAGGGTCTCCCCCTCAACTACCCTCCCAAGCTCTGAATTTCAGATTCCCAACATACTTTGGGTGAAAACAAATTTCCTAAAATCATATCTAAACCTCCTGACTTTCACCTTAACATTATGTCTTGTCATTGATCTTGCCATTGTGGGGTGGAGAGGGGGGAGAGAAGTACTTGGGGGGGCAACTGCTTTCTATCCACCAAGTTCATCCCCCTCATAAATTATGTACAACTCAATCAGGTCTCCTCTCAGCCTTGCTTGCTCCAAAAACAGCCCAAGCTTATTCAGCTTCTCTTCATTGCTAAATGCTTTGAACCAGGTAGCATCCTGGTAAATCCCCTCTACAACCTTACCAATGCAATCACATTGTTCTTATAGTGTGGTGACCAGACCTGCACACAGTACTCCAGCTGTGGCCTGAAAAATGTCCTGAACAATAACCTCCTTGCTCTTATAACCTATGCCATGACTGATAAGAAGACACACAGGATATTTGCCTTGTAACTACTCTATTAACCTGGCATGCTGCCTTCAGGGTGCTTGTCCACACATTCCTAAGATCCCTCTGAGTTTTGTGTCCTACCATTCAATGAGTACTCCTTTGTCTTATTACTTCTTCCAAAGTACATCACCCCACACGTGTTGGTTACTTCGATCTGCCACTGACCTGTCCATTTGACCAATCTGTACATATCCATCCTCTAACCTAAGATCTTCTTCCTAACTGTTAACCTCTACAAAGCTTGACTGGGTGGTTATGTCTAATTTTCACTGCAAAAAAGCTTGTGTATTTGTCTTTCAGATTTCTTAGTGGTGCTAGTTCTTATTGAATCCCAGGTTTGTTTTTCTTTTCTTCTAGGTGACATTGCAGTTAAGTTTTTATTAATTTAATTGTTTCTTTTTGTTTCAAGACCCACTGTGTTTCTGGAGGTAAATTACATTCTTCTTTTTTATTTGGAACTTTCAGGCCTTCCATTTTACTTCCTACCTGCACTATTTCCATATCCCTAAACCCCCAAAGCTTCATCCTCATTGCTGTGTGCAGACACTTGTACCCATTTCTGTTGCTGATCGACATATGCACTAACCCCCTGCTCTAGGTTTGATTACTAATCCACTAATTTGCTAGCACTGAGTTCAAGGAGTGATGAAGGTATGGAGGAAAGAAAGGCAGGTTGAAATTGGTGAAGAAGTGTATTGATGGGTATCTTCACATGGATATAACGAACTTGGGTAACAGATTAGGGAGTAGAGGGAAGTCAGAGAAAGGGACTTGGAAGGTGGAGACACATGGGCTGAGTGAATACAGGAGAGGATTTATTCAGAATTAACTTGGGTTTATAAGCACAATTTAGAGCTCCACCTCCTTCACACTGTTTCCTATTACTGCCCAGCACACTGGTCAGATTCCTTCCCATACCATTGGCTTCAGACCTTTAGGCATCCCTCCCACTGATTACCTGTCAATCTGCCTGCAATACAGATAAGATCCTTCTAAAAAGAGCTGCCACTTGCCAACTTGCCCCAGGGTGATAATGTACCTAAAGTCCAAGCAAGCTCACCATTCGGGCCTAGATTTCTCCCTCTACCTCAAACCCTTATCACCTATGCAACCTGTTACAAAATTTACTATCATCAGTGCCTTGCAAATGTGGAGTACGGCTGTCTCGAGCTCACATTCTTACCTAACAAGCACCTCCCTCACATTACTGCAGTATTGAGCCAGCAAACGTTACTGACTCTTATCCATCACATCTACTCTTGGCTAAAAATAATAGGATCCAAAAAAGAATACCTGCTTGTCCAGGCATTTCATTTAATCTATCCACCCATTCAATCCATTTTTGACTAACTTATCTGCTTGACCATTTAGCTATAAACCCACTACAGAGTGTTTTTATTATAAGATGAAAATTTACCTAAAAAACTTTTGCCCTATTCTCTGTGATCATAAACATTTTGGTGGCCATATATCATTCAAAGACAAAAAATAAAATTGAAATCAAATCAGAATTGTAAAGATAGGAGGGAGCATATGAATCAAAAAAAAGTGAGAAAATGCTGGAAAACTGCCAATAATCTATGACTAAGGACTTATCAAAGTAGCTTATTTTCCTTGATCACTGAGGAAAACCACAAATAAGTTAAATAAATGATGTGAACCAAATGGCTCACTCAAAAAAATTGTAAAACAAGATATGCCTGTCAATTGCATTCAAGTGTATTTTGTCAGAATTTTCACAGTGACATAGAGGCTTTTTGACTGTCATGCACAGAGTTTTGGCTAATATTTAGGAAATCAAATAGCATAACAGCTAGCACTTTAAATTTGTCCCTAACTTTTAATCCAGTTAAACTCATCTTTCAGTGCACTGCCATTTTTAATACCCAGCAGCTATTGGGTATGTAGGATTATTTTATTTCGGAGTAAACTGTTAATGAATTTAATGCCACATAACCCCAAGCAATTAACAGATGCAAAAGTATGAGGGCAGAGTGGTAGACATGATCTATATGGACTTCAGTAAGGTGTTTGACAAGGTTCCCTATGGGAGACTGGTTAGCAAGGTTAGATCTCATGGAATACAGGAAAACTAGCCATTTGGATACAGAACTGGCTCAAAAGGTAGAAGAAAGAGGGTGGTGGTGGAGGATTGTTTTTCACACTGGAGGCCAGTGACCAGTAGAGTGCCACAAGACCGGTGCTGGGTCCTCTACTTTTTGTCATTTACATAAATAATTTGGATGTGAACATAAGAGGTACAGTTAGTAAGTTTGCAGATGACATCAAAATTGAAGGGGTTGTGGACAGCAAAGAAGGTTACCTCAGATTGCAACAGGATCTGGACCAGATGGGCCAATGGGCTGAGAAGTGGCAGGTGGAGTTTAATTCAGATAAATGCGAAGTGCTGCATTTTGGGAAAGCAAATCTTAGCAGGACTTATACACTTAATGGCAAGGTCCTAGGGAGTGTTGCTGAACAAAGAAATCTTGGAATGAAGGTTCATAGCTCCTTGGAAGTGGAGTCGCAGGTAGATAGGATAGTGAAGAAGGTGTTTGGTATGCTTTCTTTTATTGGTCAGAACATTGAGTACAGGAGTTGGGAGGTCATGTTGCAGCTGTACAGGACATTGGTTAGGCCACTGTTGGAATATTGCGTACATTTCTGGTCTCCTTCCTATTGGAAAGATGTTGTGAAACTTGAAAAGCTTCAGAAACGATTTACAAGGATGTTGCCAGGGTTGGAGGATTTGAGCTATAGGAAGACGCTGAACAGGCTGGGGCTGTTTTCCCTGGAGCGTCAGAGGCTGAAGGGTGACCTTATAAAATTACAAAATTATGAGGGGCATGGATAGGGTAAATGGGCAAAGTCTTTTCCCTGGGGTCGGGGAATCCAGAACTAGAGGGCATAGGTTTCGGGTGAGAGGGGAAAAATATAAAAGATACCTAAGGGGCAACTTTTTCACACACAGGGTTGTACGTGTATGGAATGAGCTGCCAGAGGAAATGGTGGAGGCTGGTACAATTGCAACATTTAAGAGGCATTTGGATGGGTATATGAATAAGAAGGGCTTGTGGGAATATGGGCCGGGTGCTGGCAGGTGGGACTAGATTGGGTTGGGATATCTGGTCAGCATGGACGGGTTGGATCAAAGGGTCTGTTTCCCTGATGTTCATCTCTATGTCTCAAGTGGGAACGTGCGGCAATTTCAGGTCAAACTTAAGATGATACCAAAGTACAGTTTGAACCATCAGAATTTTATATTTCTGGCATTTTCTTAAATTTAACAGCAGTTCTAAGAAACCTCCAGCAGAGGGAGTCCGATTTCTTTTTAAAAATCTGAGGAATCATCAGAGCTCGAAACTGCCAATTTTGGGGAAAAAGACCCTGAGGAGAAACGTAAAAGATCAGGGTTTTTTTTAAAAAAAGGAATGAGCACGTGTTGTTCAAAGCGCCTACGTGAGTGACGTAAATTGATACAGTATGACTACACCACGTGACTCCGCCCAACTCGGCACTCAACATTCCAGCGTCACGAGACCGCCGGTGCTGCTCTGTGATTTGCGGAGAGCTGGGCTGTTGCGCGCGTTCTCATTGGTCAGCCCCTGTTTTCAGCCTGAACTCTTGTGGAAATGTCTGCGGCGGCTCGTTCTTCCGGGGCATGGCAGAATTGGACAAGTCTTGCATAACGTATTAGTTTTTTTTTAAAAATCATTAAAATCCACTCACTTTCCTCCAATTCCAAGCATTTGCATCATCTCGTTGGGCCACTTTCTATAGATAATAATTATAGCCAGGTGAATTTTACATGCCGTCAGAACCCAACGACGAAATGTTCCGAGGGTCACACAACTTGCTACAGATTAATTTTCAGGGTAATGCGAAGTAGCGACAGTGTTAATTTATTAATGTTTCATCGCGTACTTTGGTTACCTTCAATACCATAATTAAGTCACATAATAACGGATTGTGATTGTATTTGATTGATCTCCTGTATGTTTGTGAAATCCCGGAGGTCGTGGTTTTTGCTTCCCGTTCCCAAACACAAAACAAAACCCCCCCCAAAAATATATTTCTGGTCTACACCAGTCTAGAATCTAGCAAAATTTGAAATTCCGCTGATATAAAAGATTCGAAATTATTTTATCGATTAATCATTTAATCAGTTCGGGGAGGCGTTTGAAAGGTATCAGGTTTCTCGATCAGAAAAGTTTGCTTGCCGTACAAAAAAAATCACAGGAGAAAAATCTGTTTACCTGCTAAGCAAAACACGAGCGAGAACTCAAACAAGGATAAGTTTTCGCCAAGTAAATACACGCATATTTTTTTCTCTATTTTATCTGAGTTCTACATGAAGAGAACTGCTGCTTTCTGACCCCATTCTGCTTTGTTATACGTTATACAAATTATAAATGAATTATTTGTTTAAGGAAACCGTTTAGATTTAAAAATAAGCTTTAATTTCCTCCAGTTTTACAGTTGCCAGTTAACAGGAGGATGAGAGAAAGCTCAACCTTAAAAAAGCACTCTGTTTTATTTTCAAGTTCTGTAAATCGCACATAAATTAGCCTGTCGAAATCAAAGATTTCATTTTAAACTGGATTTGACAGGCGAAATGGTCGGTCCTGTTTGAATTTCATTTTTGATTGATCGTCAATCCTTGTCATATAAAATCGTCACATTTAAATATATGTAGACTTTATCCTCGTTTATAAAAAGGGCATTCTACTTTTGTAACCCCGCATTATAGACTGTACTTACTAATTCGCTTACCAGATACCACGGGAGGGATAAATTAACATTTCAAAAAAAGCGCTATTATATCTGGACTTCGGAAAACTTTAAATAAGATAGAACCACGTGGACTTTTTGCATTAATACGTTTATCGGGATGGATCGGAATTCCAAAATAAAAGATTTGACATTTGGAACTGCATATTCCAGCGTTTAGCTGGGTGCCAAAGTTGACAAACAAGCATCTTTTTGTTTCTGATGCCTCATGTTTAATGCCAGCTGACCGGATAGTTAACATCAGTACAGTTCTAATTATTTATAGCGACTGCAAATTAACATTAAAAAACCCAAAATGCGTCTTTGCTGGATACTTAGATATGAAGTGTCAGTTTAACACTACAGTTTCATTAAGTGTTGTGTGAAGAACTCTATGTATGCAGCCCGACAAGAATCTGTTTTAAAATGAAATTTATATTAATTTACAGATAATCTGTGTCGGGGAAAATTTTCCTTGAGCCCTTTGTGTGTAAAATATGACAAAATATTGCAATAAGACATCATTCCAATGAGTGTTCTGAAATCAGTCCAATTTCCTGTGTCATTTAAGGTCAGCACAGGCAGTCACCACCCCCAACACTCTCTCTCTCTCTCTCTCTAACGGATTCTTTTTGTTTATTGCCACATCACCCAGGTTCAATTCTACATCTGTTTGGGCGGAGAGTATTTGTTGTCAGAAAAAAAATCCTTAAAAAGTAAATCGTCCCCAACTCCACCCCAACTAAAAAAGAATGATTGTTTCAACGTGGAATTTCCTAGCATTCTAACTCTCTGGAACGAAGTTATTCATCATTTCAAATTAAGAGCTTTGGCTGTTGCGAGATTTGTTGCTGGAAATCGTATTACCAAAAACATGGATTTGACATTTTTAAAGGTGCATTTCTATTTTGGACGTTTCCAATTTTTTTAAAAAAGCATAATGTTGCCCTATGGTTCACTGAAATAAAAATCCAAATGTACATTTTTTTTAAAAAAACTATGCTATAATCAACCAATAACACGTTTATGCTGCATATTTTTAAAATGTAACCACGGATACATTTTCATTTAAAAATAATTGTCCTTTAGCATAACTGTTTGTTAAAAGGTGTATAATGAAGTTAAGTGAAGATCAAATGAACCCTTTCTTTGCCGAGCTCTCCCCTAGAACCCGCCAGGGAGGACATTCCTCCACCGACCACCAAGGACTCTTTCGTAGGTTTCGTGACTGGACAATACACTATCTTCTAGGTGAGATGCCGCCCTGAACCCCTTCAAACTGATGATCAAAATACATTCCCAGTAAGACACTGACCTGGCACAGGAAAAGCGAGAGCCTCTCACAGCCAACGAGAGCTGTGATTCTGAGCAGCCAGTGCTTTACAGAAAGCAGCGATTGCTCATGTTAATATTTACAACAAATACACTAGCTGCATTTGAAAATGATAGCTGTCACCAGACTGTTTACTACACCCATCATATTCTATTTATGCCTGTTACGAATAAAATATTTAGAAATTTAAATACTAGAATTCATTTAGTAGGAATGTTTTTAAAAGGTCGAAAGAAACTAACTAAATTTTTCAAAATCCCCATTCTTCGGGGACAATTTAGTTCCTGTTGTTGACTGTTTAGGGCAGATAAACTCCGTTAAATCTCATCCAAATAATCCTGCTCGACCAGAACCTGGTGGGGTGTGATTTATAACTTTGTCCACCCGAGTCCAAAACCGACACCTTCACATCCTTTAGCTTATAACCAAGCTATTTCTTTCAGAATTAATCCCGTAAAACTGACCAATACTTTACCCCGTAATTAAAAACAAACTGAATTTTTCCAGAAATACTCAGCAGGTCCCACAGTGTTTACAGAAAGAGACAACAGGGTTTACGTTTCAGTTCGATTCCCACACATCTCAATACAGAAAGTGGCAAGTTTTCATCACCCTTAGCCTTTCACTTTTGCATTTTGTCCTGTCAATCGGGATGACCACATACAATGCAGTGAACGTACTTTCAGTAAAAATAACACTTTTTTTGTTTCACACACGACGTAACCCCTGCGGATGTGATTGTGATTGTAGAGAGAAATTCCGTTTTACAATGCTTTAAAAGTTTACGTTTCTTTTTATTAGTCTGGAAAGGAGGGGAAAAAAAAGAGGATCGAATTCCGAAAGAAATCCTGGCTACATTTTAGTTGATCCCACATCAAAATGTTTCTTCTATCCTTCTCCCACTTTTGTTATTACAGATCCCCAGCAAAATTGAAGTCAGACATAAAGTAACCCAGGGATTTTAATTTCACTGTAAAAGTTATTAACAAATGAAATATTCATAACTGGAACCTGAATACATACATTTCTGGAATAGTTTCACAATACAAAACGCCATCCGTGGGGTTACTGTTTACTTAACTCAAAGTTTGAAGGAGAATAATATCATTACAGTAAATCAAAACAAGACAAACAGGATTTTTTTTTAAAAAAACTTAAGTATTCGGCATTGTGCCCTGTGATTTTTTAAAAAAAAATCAGACAGTGTGATCAAACCAGAGACCGAGCTAATAAAACCATTGGTAAAATCAGTGATAACAATTGACGAGTGTGAACAGACAACGGGCTTTGCTGTGTTACAGTAAGGCTATTGTGCTGTACTGAAACTGATCAGACAGCTGAAACTTCACATGGCAAACCGACAGTTATATGTAAAGTGGTTTAGGAATGCATTGGTTTAACCAAATAAGCACTTACACGACATCTTTAAGATCGTCACATACTAGGTAATATCAGTTGGATTTATTTAAAATTGTATTTAAATATTTAATATCTTTTCGTAAAAACAGCAGTTGAGAAAGAAGCAACAAAATTACACCCAAAGATAAAACGGACGTTAGTTCAGAGATTCAGTATCTCTAAATTGGTTGAAAATATACGAGCAAATTGGAAAATATTCCACTGGATTGCCTCTACATTCTGTAAAAGGACAAATGTTAATGTCAGATTGATAATCCAGCAGCAAACAATATCTACTCAATAAAGCCATCGGCCAAGAAAAGTTTATTTTTCTTTCAAGGCTCCAACTTTTGTCCCGTTTTACTAAGACTCTGTTTGTTGAACTGCAGACTTCTGATGAAGTTCGAAACATAATCTGGAGTAGGGAAAGGCAGTGGGGAAAAGTTGTTTCCTTAAATATAAATATTTGCCAATTAATTTTATCCGGGCTCGAATGTGCTTCTATTTTAGCAGACGCTAAATACTAACGCACCATATTTCTGATTCGAACCTGGTTGACCTCGGCCGTATTTAAAACCAAGGCTTGTTTTTGAAGTATTTTCATTTTCCCCTTTATTACATTATTTCACTGTAATCTTTTGCACTAATCAGTAATAATGCACAGGACATAGGAGTTAAAACACTACATGTTTCTACTTGATCTGAACTGGTGCATGTTTCTTGCTGTTACTTTTGTTTTATTAATACTTTCTGTGCAGATTTCGATATTCAGGGCTAAAAACATGCAGCAGGCATCAGAGAAGCTTCAGTGATGGGACTCATTGCGGTACTTCAGTTGTAAAAACAAAATGATAATTTTTAAACATTTCATGGGACAATATTCAGAGTTCAATTAAATCATTAAAAAAATAATATTTATATTACATTAATATTGAAAAACAAAATTATCTGTGAAGTGATATCCTTCTGCCCTGGAAAGCAAATCCATCTTTCACATTTGTGTGGAAAGTGAGCTCTCACTCCAACTAATGGGACTGAAAACATTGCACATGTATTTCAGAGGTTACATACATGACAATCGTTAAAATTCAGTTGAATGGGAGGAAATTGAATTCCGAATGTTTCGTACTTAATGTAACGACGCAGTTTGTGTTCAACATCTCTGCAGCCAAGATATGAAAATTGTCCAGAGATTGTCCCCCTACAAGAATAAATGTAACGACATCCCACTAAGTGAAATTATTGCTCTGGGTATCATCGACTCAATAGTTTTCAGCTTTTCTGCCAGTTAGGGAAAAAATAATTAATTCAACTTCGTTTAAAAATAATTCCAGGTAAAAAAATAAAAGGAAATTAATGTTTATGTTACAAAGTCACAAACATTTTTTTGGACGAGTATGAGATGACTCATGTTAGATTTTTCTCGTGGGGAATAATGTTACATTTGAGGAAGATCAGGAATTTGATGCTAAATTATGCTTTCGGTTGAGAATATTGTAATTGAATGTTATAGTTTTGTGTGAAACTGAAATGGTTCATGTTGCATCTTCGGGTGTGAACAGGCAAATTAGTGCAAACGTTTCTAACGGGTAGTGGAGAATAAACATGACTGAGGATCAAAGCTACATTTCTGAGCAAGTATAAGTTGTCAGCAATGCGATGTTCTCTGGTGGAATTAGAGGTATTAATGTTACATTCTGGGTGACGATGGGAGGAATTAATATTACATTTTCTATTGCAGAATGAAAAATTAACCTTACGTTTACGGATGCGAATGGATGGGGACTAAATGTCATATTTATTGTTGAAGATTAATTCATGTTAAATTTCTTTGTTTGGGAATGAAGGTTGTAATCGGTTTTAAAACAGCACAGTTAGATTTCAAGTTTATAATGGGGAAATTAATGTTACATTACATTTTCTGATGAAACTAGAGGAAATCAGATTACATCTTCTGAGTCTGCATGGAAAAATGTAACATTTTCTGGTTGGTAGTAGTTTTGGATTCCAATGGAGGGAGGTGGGAATTTCTGTGGATGGAAATGAGAGCATTACGGTTATTGTCTGTTTGAAAATGTTGGAATTCAAATTACATTTTTTTTTGCTTGAGAATGAGGGAATTAATGTTATATTTTCTGCAGTAAAATGGGAGAATTAGAGTATACTTAGTTATTGTGTTAGAATGGGGAATTAGTAGTACACTTATGGTTGAAAATAGGAACTTAATGGGACATTTTTCTGGGGAATGGAAGGATTTGTGTTACAACAATGGGCAGACATTGGGGAATTAATGGGTTTAAATATTAATATTTTCTGCTTGAAAATCAAGAGATTAATGTACTTTAATCACTACATTTTCTGAATGGTAATTGGGCATTGTTGAGCTTCATGGGTCAGAAAGGGAAATTAAAGCTACATTTTGGGCTGAGAAATACACAGTGAAGTATTTTTGCAGAAAAAAGGAAGACGATCTGAATTACATTGACTTAGCTGTATTGATTATGATTAATTAATTGTAAACCCTTGGAACATCACTGTAAAAAAGCTTAAACATTTCAGTTGTTTCCAAAACATTTTCCTGACAGTGAAGTGGGAATCCATCTTGGGCAAGTTTCATTTCAACAGGAGCTGTTTATGGCAAGTTGTCCAGGCACAGCAGAGAACATCTTTGATAGAAAAGGCAATAAGAAGTAAGAAAAAAGATCGTGGACAGACCAGGAATGTATACTGGTGGGGTGGTGTGGAGTGGAGAGAGACTGTGTGAGGAGAGAGAGAGAGCGAGCAGAGCGAGCAGAGAGAGAGAGGAGAGAGCAGAGAGAGAGCGAGAGAGAGAGAAAAATAAAGTGGAGAAATATATATATATACATATATAGATATAGATATAGAGAGAGAGAGAGAGAGAGAGAGAGAGAGAGAGAGAGAGAGAGAGAGAGAGAGAGAGAGAGAAAGAAAGAAAGAAAGAAAGAAAGAGAAAAAATAAAGTGGAGAAAGAGAGACAGAGAGAGAGAGAGAGAGAGAGAGAAATAAATAGAGAGACATAAAGAGGAGA
>NC_083419.1:48693634-48696134 GCF_020745735.1 Hemiscyllium ocellatum
GAGAGAAAGAGTGAAAAAGAGGAGAGAGAGAGAGAGAAATAGAGACAGAGAGAGAAATAGAGAGAGGTAGACAGACAGAGAGACAGAGCTTAACAGAGAGGGGGGAGAAATAAAGAGAGACGGAGAGAGATAAAGAATAAGAGAGGGAAAGAGAGAGAGCATGAGGAGACAGAGAGAGAAAGAAAAACAGGAGAGAGAGAGAGAGAGAGGCAGAGACAGACAGGCATAGAGAGAGAGAAAGAAAGAGAGAGACAGATAGAGAGAGAGAGTCAGACAGAGTCAGACAGAGAGACACACAGACAGACAGACAGAGAGAGAGAGAATGAGAAAGAGAGAGAACGAGGAGAGAGAGATTAAAAAAAAGGAGAAACAGGAGAGAGGGAGGAAGAGAGAGAGAGACAGAGAGAGAGAGAAAGACAGAGAGAAAGAGAAATATATATGAGGGAGAGGGGGAGGGGGGAGAGGGAGGGAAAGAAAGGAGAGAGAGAGAAAGACACAGAGAGAGAGAGAGAGAGAGAGAGAGAGACAGACAGACAGACAGACAGAAAGAAAGAAAGAAAGAAAGAAAGAGAGAGAGAGACAGAGAGAGAGAGAGAGACAGAGAGAGAGACAGGAGAAAGGGAGAGACAGAAAGGAGAGAAAGCCAGAAAAAGAGAGAGAGAGAGAGAGAGAGAGAGAGAGAGAGAGAGAGAGAAAACACAAAGAGAGAGAGCAGAAAGAGAGAGAGAGAGAGAGAGAGAGCCGAGAGAGAGAGAGAGCCCAGAGAGAGAGAGAGAGAGAGAGAAGAGCGAGGGAGCAGAGCGAGGGAGCAGAGCGCAGAGAGAGAGAGAGAGAGAGAGAGTGTCAGACAGAGAGACACACATAGACAGACAGAGAGAGAGAGACAAACACTGAGAAATAAAGAGAGAGAATGAGAAAGAGAGAGAACGAGGAGAGAGAGAGTAAAAAAAGGAGAAACAGGAGAGAGGGAGGAAGAGAGAGAGAGAAAGACAGAGAAAGACAAAGAGAAAGAGAAATATATATGAGTGAGGGGGGAGAGAGGGGGAGGGGGAGGGAGAGGGGGTGAGGAGAGGGAGTGAGGAGAGGGAGTGAGGAGAGACAGAGGGACAGAGAAAGACAGAGAGAGAGAGAGAGAGAGAGAGAGAGAGAGAGAGAGAGAGAGAGAGAGAGAGAGAAAGAAAGAAAGAAAGAAAGAAAGAAAGAAAGAAAGAAAGAAAGAAAGAAAAGAGAGGAGAAAGGGAGAGACAGAGAAAGGAGAGAGAGTCACAGAAAGCCAGAAAAAGAGAGAGAGAGAGAGAGAGACAGACAGACAGACAGACAGAGAGAGGGAGGGAGAGAGAGAGGAAGGACGGAGAGAGAGAGGAAGGAGGAGAGAGAGAGAGGAAGGAGGGAGAGAGAGAGAGAGAGAGGGAGGAAGGAGGGAGAGAGAGAGGAAGAGAGAGAGGAAGGGGAGAGGAAGAGAGGGAGGGAGGAAGGAAGAAGAGAGGGAGGGAGGGAGGAAGGAAGGAGAGAGGGAGGAGAGAGAGAGAGGAAGGAGGGGAGAGAGAGAGGAAGGAGGGAGAGAGAGAGGAAGGAGGAGAGAGAGAGAGAGAGGAAGGAGGGAGAGAGGAAGGAAGGAGAGAGGAAGAGAGAGAGGGAGGAAGGAAGGAGAGAGGGAGGAAGGAAGGAGAGAGGGAGGGAGGGAGGAAGGAAGGAGAGAGGGAGGGAGGGAGGGAGGAAGGAGAGAGGGAGGGAGGGAGGAAGGAAGGAGAGAGGAAGAGAGAGAGGAAGGGGAGAGGAAGAGAGAGAGGGAGGGAGGGAGGGAGGAAGGAGAGAGGGAGGGAGGGAGGAAGGAGAGGGGGAGGGAGGGAGGAAGGAGAGGGAGGGAGGAAGGAAGGAAGGAAGGAAGGAAGGAAGGAAGGAAAGAAGGAAGGAGAGAGAGGAAAAAGAGAGGAAAGAGAGAAAGAGAGAGAGGGAGAGTCAGAGAGAGAGAAAGACAGAGAGAGAAAAAGAGAGAAAATAAGGAGGGAGAGGGTGAGAGAGAGAAAAATACAGAGAGAGAGGAAGGAAGGAAGGAGAAAGAGAGGAAAGAAGGAAGAAGAAAGAGAGGAAGGAAGGAAGGAGAGAGGAAGGAAGGAAGGAAGGAAGGAAGGAAGGAAGGAAGGAAGGAGAGAGAGAGAGAGAGCAGAAAGAGAGAGCAGAGAGAGACAGACAGAGACAGAGAAGAGAGAGAGAGAGCAGAGAACAAAGAGAGAAAGCAAGCAGAGAGAGAGGGAGCAGAGAGAGAGAGAGAGAGAGAGCAGAAAGAGAGAGAGCAGAGAGAGACAGACAGAGAACAAAAAGAGAGAGAGAGAGCAGAGAACAGAGAGAAAGCAAGCAGAGTGAGAGAGAGGGGGGGAGCAGAGAGGGAGCTCAGAGAGAGAGAGAGAGAGAAACACAGAGAGAGAAAAAGAGAGAAAATAAGGAGGGAGAGGGCGAGAGAGAGAAAAATACAGAGAGAGAGGAAGGAAGGAAGGAAGGA